>NC_042494.1:65708137-65710542 GCF_005508785.2 Acyrthosiphon pisum
CGTTTGTGCCCCTTCGCCAACACGCACCCCTATCATCATAATATTTATCATCATCATAAACATCATTATCATAATCTTCGTAGTCGTCGTCATCGGTATCATCATTGAGAATAATATTATCTCGCAAAATAATATGTCCCGTGCACAAACTATTTCCCTACATAAAAAAAACTCACCACGGGCACGAGTTTGAAAAAAAGCAAGTGCCGAAATTCGACCGATTTTGAATAATTTGAATTTTAAAATAAATCAACGGAAATAATTATTGTTTCTTATATATATGTACACGGGTGTATAGCTACTTACTCAGTAATTATATAACACACAGTTATTTATGTGTATGTAATGTGTTTATGTATTATGCATTAGTATATTATATTATAAATTGGTTATAAATCTTATTATATTATTGGCCTTGAATTTTTTCTTAACACATTTTATTTTAGAGCCATAGAGAATTATTGACAGAAAATTGTTAACTACATTGACGTGATCATTTTATGCAAATGATTTGCATTTCGAGAAAGTTGCGGTCTGCTCTAATTATACATTTAAATTAAACGTGCGTGTATTTTGTGTACCGAGCAAATGATTCAGTTTGTGCATGCGATGCTATTTATTATTATTGGTTGTTTGACCCACCGTCGTAATGACGTAATGGTCATTTAGACGCATATGTTTTGATAGGACAAAATAATTTTCAATAAATTAAAATCCGTCGATTATTATCTGGAATAAATATTGTTTCACGCGTATACACATATCGTTAATAATTATTAATGTAACGTTATTTTTATAACGATTATTACTTGAAAATCGAGAGAAAATATTATAATATATATTAATTATATAATGTGAACTATGAAGGCATACGCTTAAGCCATTAAGCTATACGCGCGGTGAACTAACTTATAGTAAAAAAAGTTATGTTAGGTTACGTAAATATTATAGTATTATGGTAAATGAATAAATTTAATATAATTTATAGTGTTATTATTATGTACTTAAGCTTTCCAATAAATCTTTTTCAAAAATAATTCAAATTTTTCTAGGAGGGGTGGGGTTAACGCCTCTTCAATCTCCTCATAATCACTAGCCTGTTAAATGTAGAACCTACCTATACTATTATACTATCTGCCAAACACCTGAATTGAAATAATATGTCAATTCGTATAATGTAAGTACCTACTACAATTTATTTGTAACAGTCTACAAAATAAATATAGCTGCGTTTATATATAGTAATCACCGCGATTATTATTTCATGTGTATCGTATTATATCATTTATATATAATATAATATTTTATTATACCTACTTATTTTGTTCATTTTTTTTATTGGTTATAGGTAGATTTGTTTTGAATATATGATATTAATAAACGATGAAAACCTATGGTTGATAAAATTCTCAGTTATATTAGTAGATACATTTTGGTTAGATCATATTGAATGATGACAAGGGCGTTGTTGAATCCCTTTTTTTTTGGTGGGTCGAGGAGAGTTACACTTTTTATTTTATATTATGTAAAGTTATCAAGAAAATAAATAAATTTCGTTTTTCGTTGCAATGTTTTTGTTTATTATCAATACTTTTGTTTGTCTATATAATATGATCGTACTTGTATCAATTTATTTTTTTTAATAATGAAAAATTATGTAGGAGGTTGAAACATCCTCCACTCCAAATACACAATCGAATGAAGATAGTATATTATGTCTGTGCTTTGTTGTAGTAAACGACCCTGTTGCAGCTTTACGTACTTATTCAATATCTAAAATATATAATATAGTATACCTATATTGGCTATTACTAGTGACTACTGACTAGTATAGGTAAGTAATAACATATAATATAATATTTTTTTCACTATCCTCTCGGATCGATGGCATTTTTCATTATAAAATTGTTATATATATAATCTATATTTTATATACATAATATGTTATATAAAATAATATATAACTATATAACAATACACATGTATGAAGAGTATATTATTATACTTTAAAAAAAAAAAAATGCTGTCCAACTCTCTCGGGCTTTGCGTGTAGTCCGGTCACCGACAGACACACGTATAATGTATATAATATATGTTATAGGTACGAGTGCACGGTACACATACTACCTATATATAAGTACCCACGTAACGATATTAAACGTGGTGTGCGCAGTATAATAATACTGATATTACTAATTGTATTATTTAAAGCCTCTCCCCCTACATTTATAATATGACATTTTTTTAATGCAATTATTTAGCATGCAATTAACATGCATTTGTACAGATCCATATTGCTGGCACCCCTCATTTGGATTTTGGGGTCAAAACCAGGGGCCGATCGTTTGTGATTCGTTAGTGCTTTTTATCCCGTCGTTAGTGATTCAAACTTGGCGAAGTTATTA
>NC_042494.1:65710592-65722715 GCF_005508785.2 Acyrthosiphon pisum
CCCCCCCCCAATTCAAATTTCGAGTAATATTCGTTGTGCATCTATAAAGTTAAGTAAGAATAAGTAGGTATGTCATATGTATGTAGTATGAAATGTAGTATGAATAGGTATTTTATTATTTATACAATATTATATAAATTATTAAATTATATTTATTAGGTATTTATTACATATAGCCATGGCTATATTCATTACATATAGGTAATGAATTAAATTACATACCAATATTATTATTATATTATTATTATTTGTAATATTAAGGTTTTTTTATTAATATTATCGGTGATAAAGTGATGTTCTAAACAATTTATATAATAAGTATAATACTAATTCCCAAAGGTGATACGTTTATGATTATTTATTATTATTAAAATTGGGGCAAAAAGCACTAACGTGCTCTAACGAAGCACAAACGAATAAAATTTGTTTAGACCTAACATAACTCCTGTACAAAATGCGAATAACTTTGGAAGGGATAAAGCACTAACGATGGGATAAAAAAAGCACTAACGAAGTACAAGGGGGGTGCCAGCGACATGGATCTCATTTATACGTCTATTTTCGTATCTAATTTGCACGCTTTTAGATTATCCGTAAAATCTAAAACTTTCCGTGTGGGTCTGGAGAAATATGTCGCCAACCCCGCCAAACATATTATAATAAGGTCATATCAGAATTAATTCCCGTATAATTAGAATTAATTTGCACTTTTAACTGTTGAATTCGCGACTGACAGTTGATATGACGATGTTGGTGTCCACCAAACGCGCACATTTAGCCGTGGTCAACACAACCATTTAGCCGTGGTCAAGTCATCAAGATTACACCTTCTCTGGTTGCCATATTTGGGCGCGTTATATAGTTATACGAAGGTATAATGTGTATTGTGTAGGTATGGGGTAACACCGCGCGCGCGAATAATGCGGTAACTGCAGGTAAGCGATACGCGCTACCAGTTACCGCGAAGTATATAATATATGTGCGTATATTTATAGGTGCTGCAGCACTATCGGTTAATAAATCAAACACATAATATATATTTCACGTGCGCGTTACGAATTGGACACCGCCGGCGCGTATTTATATTATTATGCGGATCCGCGATACATATTATAATAACCAAAGTAATAATAATAATAGTAATAATAATAATAATAATAGTGCTTCGCGTACCGATATAATATAGATTATACTTTATAAAAGTGTACCTATACTGGCTATACTGGCTAACTAAGTTCGTGTGGATTAGTATAAAATAAATAGGTATACGGGTTGTTTCGTGGCAACGGTATATACTCTTTGCACAGACCCCCCGCCCTCCTGCGTATACCTGCAACAACGAGAAAGAACATGTTTTTTTTGAACGATTTTTTTCTCATCCAAACGGATGGATCGCGGGTGAAAAATATCCCGTAAACAAATTATTTGCGTCCTGAACCCGCCGCAAACCGGTCGGAGATAACGCCTGAAAACGGAAATTATTATTCGTCCAACGACGGACAATTCTAGCGGTTCGGTTCGTCGATATACCTGCCAAATATACAAAACAAGATAGGTTAGGTACAACAACTATACAAGATACCCAACAATATATTATGTAAAGACTAATGTGTAATATAGTATATACCTACTATAATATTATGTTAAATAATAGTAACCTCGACCAAAATATTAATTAAATAATTATAATAAACGTATATGGGTGCCAACTGTGGGACATGTCCCCTCTGAAAAACAATAAAATTTGCTAAATAATATTCACCAGTCCTTGATTAACGAGGCCACACATGCCTGTTTTTTTTGGCTTAATAATATAAATGTAATGATTTTGTGACTAAAATTTGTGTATAAATTATTCAATAAATATTTAGTTAATTATTTCATGTTTGTGATTGTCTCAGTTATAGTAAGTAGTCTAAGTAGACTAAGTATAAAAAAAAATTATGTTCAGATTGAAATTCTTCATCTATTGAAGATTATTACAGTGTTCCTATTTACTTCGTATTTAGACTCTATAATCTATATTATAGTCTATACTTTATACATAGCGATAGCAACATCACTAACAAATTTACATTTTCCAGTGTAGGACTAAGAGATTGCAAACTGCCTAGTTATTGGCGAGAATATCATAAATTGCTCAGAAAATAGTGGGATATAAAATATGCATTTATTACGGACATTATATTTATTTATTTTGAAGTCAATTGTGTCAAGTATATAGAAATGTGTCATCGCGATGTAGTTAATGTGGAAAAATTGTAAATACTAATTTCTTTGATATTTTAAAACAGTCACTCGGCGCCTTTTAGTTGAACGCCCACGTATAAAATTATGCTTATATCATAATATGTATAATAATATATTATCGTCTGTGGAAAATCTGAAAACGTTGAACGTATATATACAACCCGTGTTGCAATGTGCGTGTGTGCACAACGTGCACTGCACACGATAATACATTCGATATAATATATAATTTTATAATACGATTTATATGTATAATATGATATGTACATATATATACTGCCGCAAAATACATAACCTCCGATAACTGATTGCCGAGCGCGTGCAGCAGCACCGTTGTAGTACAACTACTATACAGTCGCTGACGGAGACGCGCCCACGCGGCCGGGCCGCCTCCTTTCGGAAGCGCGACGCCGCCGCCGCGTAATTAGCGCGGACAACAACACGTATAGGTATACGGTATACGGTATATACCTACCTACTGCAGCACGGTCGCGACAGCTTGCGTATACCATAATATATTTATATATATATATATTATTATATATTACACTGTTCCGATGCGACCGCACCCGTAGGATTATAATATTATAGATAGATCGCCCGATACGATATTATATACAAACTGTAATATATTATTATACAAACTGTACCTAACTCTATATCATATCATATATTATAAAGGTACTGCTGCTGCACGCGTGTGTACACGATCGCTGTTGGTTTGCGACCACGGTATGCAAGTTTTTTAAGCCACACACCTCTACTGTATATTGTTGTCGTGGAAGAATATTCGCAATAGTCATCGTAAACGCATGTGTACATGTATCTATCAGCTATATGTCGTGCATGACGTATAGTGACTTTTGGCGGGGGGGGGGGGGGGGGTTGTCGGGTAAAGGTCTGTTGGGCCGTTTATTTTGGTCATAGAGCCAGTGCCGTGCTAACTTTCATTGGCGCCTCAGGGCAATAACATTTGATGCCCCTATTAAACATACATATTTAAACATTTGCCATCCTTTAAAATGGTACAAGTTTTGCCACCATAGGACACTTTCCCCATTTGCTATCCCCTTAGCACGGCTCTGCAATACAGCCCTCGGATAGATTGAAATGTAAAAATATCACAGTGCAAGATAAAAGTATTTATTATATTTTATAGTTTGTGCGGACGTAAATCATAATTAGCTATTATAAAATTGATAAATTAAAATCATTACTCAACAGGTACGATAAAATGTGATAATTTGTTAACATTAATAATAATAAATTATAACCAATGTAATTTAATATTTTAATATCATAGTCATGCTTATACTAAGGTCTATAGGATCTATGTGTAATATATAGTCTGTATATACTATATGTTCAGGTAAAATAATTGTTGCTAACATTTTAATAAAAAATCTATTTTTTAAGTCTATTTTTCTTTGTTTTTATTAACATTCTCTATACAGTATAAAGGTTAGGTAATTACTAATTAGAAATGAGTATAATAATACTATTTAATATATTTTAGATTGTTTTTCAAAATATTTTTTAAGGAAACTGCCAAAAAAATTCGTGGCGTTGGTTAAGATTGCGAACTTCTTCGAGATTCCATTTTGGATCTCATGGCTGTCAACGTGTTCACATTATTATATAATATTAAGTTCTTGAAAAAAATAAAATAATAAAAACCTACCTTTTATAATAGGGGTGGCATGTAAGATAAAATCAAATAAATTAGCTAGCTAATATATAGTTAACTCGCAAATAACTTGACGCGTAATCATGTTAGAGACAAAATATTATTCGATTTTTTTCCTACTTAACACTTGGAGAAAATTGCCCATTGGTACAACTGGAATGGGTTTTTTAATTTATCAATAATAATATACATAATATGACTCGGAGAACATCGAACTTCCCAAAATCATAAAAGTACACAGGTGACCCCCCCCCCTTAAAGGTCCCGCCAACAGGCACATCGTAATATCCTCAATATTATACCACATAAAATCACACACGTCCCATATAACCTAACCTAACCACTGTCGCTGATCTGTGTTACATTTATCAAACTGTTGTTGTTGTACCACTAGTCTGTCATCGTTTTTCGGTTATTTTAAACGCTTGCAGATTTTTTTTTTAATTTTACTGTTTTATCGCGTCGAACCAGACCCCGCAACAATATTATCGCGTACGTCACGCGTTGTATTTGCCACCGTGCAGTTTTTCCGAGTAAAATATATACATATATATATACTGGCTCAAAAACTACCATCGTAGTGGGTCTACGTAGGTATGTAATGTGTAAGTACTGCCACACATGTATATTATTATAATATATTTATACTACCGCATACCCATGTGAATTTTACGCGGACGAGATCGCCCGGTGATGGATTTCGTGCGAAAACGCAAAATTGTAATATCGTATTACTAGAAAATGTAAAAAATAACCAATAATATGCATTACACCGTCATTCACTGCAATCACTGTCTCACGTTGCGCAATCACTGCAAACACGACACTTGCGGAGATTCTCGAATTTTTGACGAGTAAGTATATATGTATAGGTATGGGAAATAGTTAGGGTGGTATAAGCGAGTCATGTGGCTGATGAGGTCTTGGTCACCTTTCATTGATTTTTGATATAAAATAATTGTTCAGTGTCAGCTGTGAAAATAAATCTCGACCAGCCCGTTAGTGGCATACATATTTCATATTTCACACAACGAATTTATTCTCGTGTCATCGATTTTTCATTATGTTGTTAATTCTAGTTGTTATTTTCTCATAGTGTGTTTGGAGGACGAAATGAAATAAAGGTATTCCTCCTAATGGTTAATACAGATCTCAAACTAATAATGATATGGAGACGCTTGCAAAAAAAAAAAATAACCAAATAATTGCAGTGGTTGTACAGTTACAGTACAAATTTAAGATCTGTATACTTAAAATGCAGATTATAAGTGATGCGTCCAAATAATAATGTTCAACACCATTATTTTAGTCGATATTTTCAACGATACATGTCAAACATATATAAGATAAATGCACTATTATATATATTTAAATGAAATTCACTCGTATGATTTCCTCGATGTACTTACATAAATATTATATTATATCGTCTTGCAGTAATATTTTATATCGGGTATTACTACGGTGTTTTTAAGTGTATATATATACCTATATATATATAATGTTTATATTATGTACCTATTAAACACATATTCAAAATGAAAATTCATTAGTCCAACTATATACACATAATAACAAGCATGTAAAAATTTTCTACATTGTATTTCTATGTGATCAATTTTACGAGTTGAAGCGCTTTAATGCTAAAAGATAATATTGTCGGTTTTGAAAATTTGAATTTTGTAATCCAATAACGGTTAGTTCTTGCGTATAATATTTAAAGCGTATTCTAATATAATCATTAGTTTATTGTTATTAATGTAAAATATTCAATATATTGATGACAAAAAAAGAAATCAACACTCCATTCAGTTCCATTGCACAAGTCAAGACACACACCTATGCATACAATACGTACACAGATATAAATGCACATTACCACCGTAAACGGTTTTACGAGTAATTATAAATTAGTTACAGCTTGTTGGCTCCGTTTCAGTGAGTCGATTATGATATATTGTGTTACTTAACACGGGCCATCGAGCACGGAGGTGCGAATCGACTGGTGATAATTAAAAAGTGTAAACATTCACTTAACACTGCACAACGGGTTGTTTAAGTACGCGACGAGGGCTCCAGATTTGTCGGCGGGGATCGCGGTTTTTCTCGCGCGGCGCCTACATGCAGCATAATACCTATATCTAATATTATACTAATATATATTATATTATTGTATTATACTATGTTCCACGGATGTGCGTCACGGGGAGGCACTTGACTCGGCGCGGGTCACTGCGAAGACATCTATAACTGCAAGTAGGTAAAGTTATACTATTATCACTCTCGAGATTTATTTTGGTATATAAAATAAAATAATCGTGGTTATAAGCAGAATGGGTATCAGCCTTCAAGATATTTTTTCTTATTTATAAATGTTTCTACATACACCTAGATAAGTATAGTAATCTATAATATTGAATGTTGTAAGATTGGTTTAAGAAATAAAAAAATATATGAAATATTTGAATCTCTGTTATTATTTTAAAGTGTATTTAGAGCTTCCCATATATGCCCAACCAGTGGAATTGATCTGTCCGTTAAGGGCATTATTTCAGACTTTTTATAACATACGCTCAAGCTCTGGTCGAACACAGGATATAATCCCCACAACCTTGACGCCGCAGCCCGTAACTTAATCACATAACCTTCTTTAAAACACAAAAAAAAACCGTGATTTATCATGCAAATATAAAAAACATAATGTAAAGAAAATACATAGTTAAAAATGTAAACATCATCATGTAAGTTCACAGAATGTAAAATATAGTATAATGCAAGTAATGGCCTTTGCTGCTGAAGTTGTAACTTTGATCAATAAAACAAACAAAAGAAGTGTATATATTATTGGATAGTATTATAGTGGGTCTACAATAAGGCGTACGCCTATCATTCCGCATAATATACTGACAAAAATATAAAGCTGTATATGTGCTCTAGTGATGCCTGCACACATCACGCGACAGCCCCAAAAATCGCGAGTAGTTTCAAAACTAACGCTGTAGCTAATTTGGAAACTTAGATTTGTCGTCACACGCGTTACGACTTACTATAACGCGGCCGAAAATCCTATTGGTCCATCTACCGCGGTATATGATGCTGATCACCACTGACTTTCTATACAAATTATAGTGACGCACTGCAAACACGTATGCGCGTAAAGTTGTTAAGTATATCGATCTTTGTAATCATATATATACATTATATAGATAGGCACACGGAAAATCGCGTCGTGTACATAATATAATATACATATAAATCGCCCCGAGAACTTAGTTCGAGGTCAGCGTATTATATATTATTATTTTAATATATTATACGCGTAGGTGTCGTGTGATAGTATATATTATTATTATTATTATATTATACGCGCACACCGTATAGTCACCCTTCGGCGGCCGACGCGTACGGACTGCAGGAATAAGCTACCTATACTATATATTATATTATTATATACTACTACCAGCTATATATAATACGTATATGAACCATATACGAGAGTACTACTACCTATATCACGTCGGTATATTATTGACACGAACAAACACGGTTGGGAAAAAAAAATGTTCGCCCGTGTCTTTTCGGATTTATCGCCGACGTTAATTAGTGATAAAACCTACCGATAAGATATTATAATATTATAATATGTACACCACCCGACCCGCGACTTACTTACACGACGTGCACGGCCGGTACGGTGAAAAATTACCGATGTTTATAAACGCGCGTACCTACCTATATACATATACATTCATATATGCATTGAAATATTATTATCACGATGATTATTATTATTATTAATATGTATACGACAAGCGAAATCATTGCAACTCTTTCGTCGTCGTAGCCGGCATATATATATATATGCCGGCTACGATACACACTTATACAATATATCTATACCTATATGTACCGACGTGCTGCACTATTTAATAACAATTATAATGGGATTATTATGCAGTTAGATGCACATTATATTATGCGTATACGTATTATGGAGGTACCAATATGTTTTTAAAAACATTTACATATTATAGAAACCTATAATACGAGATAGGTAGTATATGCATATAAACGTTTTGCGTGTGATTGATTGTTATTACGATAAAAGTAGATTAAATACGGTAGATTGTTATATTATAAGCGAGCGTATTATTCGACGCGTAATATGTATAATATATTATTATTCATATTCCGATTGTATAGAGTGTTGTTACTTGTTTTAGTACATAGTAAGTATAGCCACCCATATACCCCCAGATTTCAAATACGTACAATAATATAATGATAATATAAAAATAATATTAACTCGGCAGGTCACAGATACTTTGCAATACATTAAAAATATTAAATCGATTGCGAAAAAATAATCCCGCTACAATTGCAAATAATAATAATAATAATAATATTCATTTATAATATTATCTATGTGGGACACATCAATTATAATATTGTTTTCTATCGGGTATATTATATACGCGCGTATGCAGTAATAATAATATGTAAAATAAATATTATGTAACACTGGTTTTTAATTTAATAACTATTAGTGTAGGTATATGAATAAATGAACTTTTGACATTTTTGATAAGACAGCACTACCCACAGTATAGGCGTAGGTACCTATATAACAATTAACGAGCTTAACTGTTTAACGTGTACAACATTATAATTGTGTGTACTGCTTAACACGTAATTATTATACACTCGTAAACGTCAGAAACATTCAAAATGTGTTAATTTTTTTTTTAACACACGTTTTAATCACTCAATTTAATAAGCTGTTTAATCGTATAGGTATAGATATACACTATATATAGTATGTAGATTGTAGGAATTTCTAAACGATTCTCACGATTCAGTTCTAATACTTATTTAAATTGTATGCATAAAATCAACTCACACATTTACCATTTTGTATCAAATCGATTACTATTTAATAACTTACTATATTTTTTTATCTATATAGTTTTTACATACATCTATGGATATATTACATAAATACAATTTTGAATTTATCCTTATTATTATTTTTTTTTTCATGTTGAATAAATATCACGTCAGTTTTTCAATCTATTTTCCAAGTATAACCATTTATTATAAATACTAGCATCTATAATCAATGGCATAACTTATACAATTTATGGCTTATGCAAATTTCAGTTTACAGTAGTATAAAAATATGAATATACATATCTGTACATATGTATATACACTAGAATTACGGTCTTCCGTTATGCAGCGGATGTGTCAAGAGAAATAACATATTAAATTAAAATTAACTAATACTACTCCCTTTATTTAAAACCATACACTTCATAAAGATCAAGAATAATGTCAATATTTGGAAAATCTAAATGCTCCTAGATTTTGTCCACCCTTGGTAATCTACCAAGTCACGCTTGAAGCGCAAATAAACACATCTTTTAATTGCGTAATAACAAAACGTAATGATATTAGTACAAATGTGACTAATTAATCAATTTAAAATCATCGACAGTGTCATCTAACAAAATATAGTCTATACATTAATTTATTAACACATTTTCTTATTATACTTATCCGCGCAGATTGTAAATATTGTTATAGGAAAAAAAATGTTATTTGTATATAAAATGTAACATTAATATTTTAAATAAAACTCGAATCACTTGAATGCGTATCTATTCGTTTCATAAAATATATTAAGGGTGCGAGGGGTGGCCATAACGATCATTCACTGCAATCAACCATCGTATTGGAATCGATTGCGGCGTTCGCCTTGTGTACCGCACACAGTATAATATTACGTAGGAATATTACGTACCTATAAATAAAAGTATAAAACCTTCCAATTCTCTATCGCATCATATGCAGCTTATATTTTATTTTTATATTAATGATTTTTTCGAATTCTATAGACGCATATTGTTATGTGCATGTATAACGTATATAGTGTGAGAAACTTGCGCGAAGTAAATATAAATACCTATACCACATATTATATACGTACACGTTGACAGCCCCTATTTGGGATATTTAAAGAAAATCGCCAACCCCTACCCCCTCCCCACCCCTAACTCGTCATTTACTGCAGTGCAGTACAGCGGCGTTTTGTATAGAAAACCATAATAATAATAGCATTTTCCACCCCAATCTCGGTGGCGTACGATAGGAAACAGAACGCGGAAGGAACTTCAACTTGTTGACGTCCGCGCGCACTCCAGGTGATCGGTTCGCGCGGTTGCGGCGTGGGAACTACACGTATATTGCTCGCCCCGGCCTCCCATTGTTATTTTTTCGCCTTTTCTCTTCCGGCATTTATTTATTTATTTTCGTTGTTGTGTCCGACCCTCAGAGAAATGCCATTACGAGTACGTACACACACACACACGCACATACACATGGTTTACGTCTCATTACGGTCCCGCAGAGGCTTAAGCGCACCCCGCTCCCTCACATCCCTATCGTATACGACGACGACGCCAAATCCATGCACTGTGGGACCCGCAAAGATCTCGAGTACGGAAACAAAGTATAGGTATATACGTACACTCAGTGTCGGTGCGCAAGTACATCGAGTTAGGTATTATGGGAGCGCATTCAATTAGACCAAGTCTAACTACGTGATGTATATTAAAATGTATAATACCATGTCCCGCCGATTTGGCCTGAACAAAAGCGTGTTTGTTAAATATTAACACAAAAACAAACCGCGCTCTAACACAAAAATTAACCGGTTCGCATGTACACTTGTTTCGCACAAAAGAGTGCTGCGGCTTAAAATGCGCCTATACTGTATAATACAACCGAGCCTGCCTATTTTTAGTATATACCTATATATTATTCATTAAAATATTATTATTATTAATGTATACGTTTTTGGATCCGTCGAACATAATGAAATCGAACGCTACCACTCGCATTATTATTATACGTAAACCGTTGCTGGCGATATTACGGCGATTATTGCATTAAATATGTGTAGGCCTTATGTATACGTGTAAGTTGTACGTAAGAGGATAATTAAATACATTCACGCTTGAAAAACAATTTACTTAAACTGAAAACAATAATATAATGTTGATTTGACTTACCACGTCACTCGCATAAAAACTGCTCCCCGTCATTGAATAACAATAAATTATTTATTTGCGAGTTTGTACACAGCGAGTGCACGACAATAATGATTTTTAAATTTTTTATTTAGTTATAACTAGGGCCCGGATTTTAATGCAACATTTTTTGTTAAATATGCACATATATATGCATTCAAAAATTCAAAAATATGCAAATAATATGCAAAAAAATATATTGTTTAAAAAATCAAAATTTAAAAATATAATATTAAGTGAAAAATAAATACAATTTAAATATCATTTTTTTTAATGTGTATAAAGCATAAAAATGTGTATTAATTAATAATTGTTGAATGAGTACCAACATGATGTAACAAAATGTGATTTTAAATTATCAAATTGAAAACTTCTACGATTGTCGCGTAGCATCACCTTGTATTTCGAAAAACTTCTTTCCACGTTTGCTGACACAATAGGTGCGTATTTGAAACAAGAAATATCTTCTGGTGATAACTCTGCAAGGTCTTCATCATCGTTTCTTATGTCTCCGCTTATAATTTTGGAAATTTTTTTTATTTGTGATAATCCGGGATTTTTTGATAATACTTCCGATAGTTTAACTTTAGCAAATTCAATACCTCGTCCTCCTTCACTCAATTTATTTTCTACATTTTGAACCAATTCTAGACTTTTTCCAAGATTGACACCCGATTTTTCTAGATACGTGATAGTGTCTGTTATGCATTGGAAATTTGATAGAATTATCGAAAGTTCATTTTTGATCGAGTTATCATTAAATAATATAAATAAAATAAAATATTTTTTTTATTCGGTCGAATTATATGTGTCAGGAACGTCGGCGATCGGGCAAAATCGGCATGTATATCAAACTTTGTTTAAAATTTAAAATATTTTATTCATTATTTATTAAATATGCAAATTTTATGTAATTCCCCCTAAATATGCAATTATTATGCATTTTGATGCAAATATGCAAAAATATGCAAAAAAAAATTAACAGTAGAATCTACGTCTTACGAAACATCAAGATATTTAATCAGAATTATTATACGTCAAATGTAGAAGAATATGTATTTGCATAAAAATCCGGGCCCTAGTTATAACCATTGC
>NC_042494.1:65722882-65791706 GCF_005508785.2 Acyrthosiphon pisum
AAAATTTTATTTTGCATATAATTGCATATTTTACCATTTTTTTTTTTAAGTTTATAATTTGTGTTTTTTCTGTTTTAAAGCGAATATTTGACGGTTTTCGATACAAAATGCTGTAAAACACCGTAATTTTATATTTTACTGAATCTTATATAAGTTTGATTATTTGTATTTCACAAATTCTCACTTATTTATTGTTGAGAATTCAATATGGGTACCTACTTAAATAGAATTTTCAATAAGCCTCGTCAAGTGTCACAATCAAAACTTATCTTAAAACTGTGAGCCATTACAATTTTATCAGATATTTTAACAGAAAATTTAATGATTTATAGTTAGTTTAAATTTTATCCACGACCGATGTAGAGTACCGTATATTGCGCGTTTCGTGTTTTATAATAATTTAAATAAATACAATTTTTTACATAGAGATTTTTCATTTAATAGATTCAAAAACGTATTAGCACCAAACAGACGAAGATTTACAGCGGAACATTTAAAACAAACTTTTATTATTCAATGCAACTCTTTTTAATTTTTTTTATATTTTATTTAATTTTTTTCAGTTTTTTCAATTTGTCTATATGTTTATTTCATTTTTGTCCAATAATTTGTTTATTTTTTAATGCATATTTTTCAAATTTTTTATGCATATTTAGCTGGTTTTTATTGCATAAATATCCTAACCCTACTTATAAATATGTATGATATCAAACTTATACTTGTATAGGTAGTATACTAATATAATATATACCTGTAATATTAAAATAATAAATAATAATACCTAAGTACGTGAAAAATGCATATTTTGTATTCTGAATGGAGTGAGGATTTTTTATGTCCGTGATCGTTATTGGCTTCCTATATTGATAGATAGGTATTATTTCATAACTCTATATGATATTATTGAGAATATAGCAGATATAGTACCTACCTACCTACTAACTATACAAGTACAGAATTATAGACGTATAAACTTATCCAATCGTATTTTCATAACTGTTCAGAATAACTAGCAATAAATCAGGGCATACTCGTTCGAATAAATTCTGACCCCGTAAAACGAACAAAGCTGCAGCAGTTCGCCTTTAAAATCAAAAGGATCGCGTACCGTGTAGATATATGTATATTGTTCGAGCACACAATAGCACACCCGCCTGTAAATTATTCAATACATGTTTAATTTTATTGTGTGTATTATGTATATATATTATACGATCTATCGATCTATTCGAACGTCAATAATAAACGCGATAATTTTATTATAATTTCATGCGCAAATTGTAAATAGGTAGCTATTAAATGCGTATTCGCGTTGTAATGACGTGTCGTAGCGGCAGCACATTGGCATAACCAACATTTCTATGCACGAATACCTAGGTATATACCTAGGTATAACGTATAAAGGCATTCGTGTTCGACTGTTGAATAAGAGGATGCGGTGACCGCTGTGACTGAATTTTCGATTTATTTATATACATGCCCAGATACACTATGTAGTCGGGTGATCCAGAACGGTGTACGTCGCTTAGATTTATTAAAACAGTGCACAAAGACTTTTAGTTTGTATGATATGCGTATATTATACATGTATAGTATATATTATAGTCTCTTACACCGCACCGTAGAAGACCATTCGATTTGGGGGTAAGGTGACGATGTGACATTTTCGGGATGAAACTAATCACGATGGACATAGTTAATGATCCGAGAGTGTTCAAATGTCTTTAATATAAGGGTCCTATATAATAATGAATCTGGGATAACAGATCCCCACGAGTAGGTCGCGGCTTGCCGGTGGTCTTATTTGATTATTCGGAATAATATTATCATCACGTCTTCACAAATTGGACGGCATAAAATCTATACTTTATATTGTAATAATATTGCGCGCCATAATAATGTACCATCGACATACAGTGCGTTCGAAATGAGCACAATATTTAATAACGTAATCTGAGTATTTAAAAAATGCACTGTATGTGCATTGGCCACACCGACGACTTCCGTAGAATAGAACACCTACTATATTATATATATATATATTAGATAATAACACCGTATTATTATATTTCATACTGCTGAGCTACTCTCTGGAAGCAATTAGCGTACTTCTTTCGCGTCGGCGTCGACGTAAAAAAATGATAATAAAGGTTAAACGATAATATTCCTTCGTGGAAATCGTATAGGTATAATATACACACCACATCCGCTTGAAAAAAAAACGTTTCGTCTTAACGCACACGACTATGTACAATATAATACACGATATACCTATATAATATATATTTTATAGATATTATACACGCTGCAACAGGTAGGTATATACGCGTATAATACTTCCTATTCCTATATACAATAATAATATCTCTCAACGGACGTATATATTATTATTATATTATATACGCGCGTATCGTGAAGTAGGTACCTATATATATTATTATATATACACATACGACTTAATATGCACTGACTGCACACACATACGCTCACTCACTGCAGCTCATTTTCTCTCTATCTCTCTGGACGTGTGTGTGTATATTATATTATATACACGTGGTTTCTTTACAGAGAGATCTATACGTTTGTCACGAACCGAATGCGCCTATAATATACCCGTCGTTTAACGTCGCCGCCGCGGCCTATATTATATAAACAACAATATATACATATTATGTGTATATATGCAGCGTACGTTTTCAGAAACCGTCACATCGCGCCACTGCACTATTAATATTATTATAACTTTACCATACGTACTAACCTATAGGTACACACCGTGCGCATAATATACGAATAATATAGTTTCAATCGCGCCAGCAAAGAGAAAACGATAACCGCGTACGCCAGGAAGTATAATATTATTATGATAATATAATATACGCGGCGGTGTACCTAGTTTTCGTCCATCATGGCATGGGCGTACACACCGTGGGGGACGCGGGGGTTAATAAAATATCACAGAATTTTCACCGTGGCATAATTTCCATACACATATCATACATAAATAAGAATATATAATATATTATAGGTACATCAATGCATATTAAATTGTATACCCATTATATTATACACCGCTGCAGCTTGATATGTTAATGTATAAAGTATATAATAAACCATGCAACTTGCCACTATATATTTTCCGATTTTGAATATGACTATTGTTCCATTCGAACTCTACTGATTGAATCAAATGCTTTTTTCCAAATCTAAAGATGAAATCAACTTTTTTTATCATTCCTTCCAACATGCAAAAAGTTCGTGGGATCAATCAAAACATCCTCTGATCTTATGGGCGATTGTAAACTCACCCGATTTTAATGGAATGTAAACTCTCCCGATGGTAAACTCTCCCGGGTTTAGTCCAATACTACCTGGCGGGAACATGTAAACTCTCCCGGGTCTTCTTCAGTACTACCTGACGGGAACATGTAAACTCTCCCGGGTCTACTTCAGTACTACTAAGCTAGAAGAGCATGGGACATTATTCGTATAACAGAGTTGGTAACACTAAAATAATTTTGTTAATAATAAAAATCATTGTTGCTGTGATCTATAATATATTATAGTCAAAATACTACTTTTTATGGTAATTGGAAGTTAGAACTCACTGATTTCAAAAAACTTAAGGTATAAATAATTAACAATTAAATAGAAAATATAGGTTAACAGTAAACAATTGATAGAACAATTTTAAATGACATTCACAATCTCTGCTGTTAAGGCAATTTATAGAGTAGCAATAACATTTAAAACAACTCGGGAGAGTTTACACATTTCCTTCAGGTAAACATAATATTGACCCGGGAGAGTTTACACATTTCGTTCAAGTAAACATAAAGTTTACCCGGGAGAGTTTACACATTTCCTTCAGGTGAACATAGATTGACCCGGGAGAGTTTACCACCGCCCGTTCTTATACTAGTTCATTCTCTACCTGTACTGTCCGTTGTATATAATTTTATACTTGCACTACAGGTAGATACTCTTGTAGTTTTTTTATTATTTTTTTTTAATGAACAGTAGAAATATTTATATAAAAATAGAGTTTTATTGAAACACCTTAATTCTATTTAATTTGTCAATTTATAAACTTACTCAATAAACGTTGTATATTGTATATTGTATAATACTGTAGTATACAGTATACTAAGTTAACGTCAAAGCAAACCTTTCTAGAAAAAAAATTATTTTTACCGGTCATTGCTGATTTGTCGATATTTTCTATGAATAATAACAGTTAGTAGCACATTTTTTATAATAATACAATTATTTAGTACCTATATCTATATATATATTTCGTACGAGTATTGTGAAAAGTAACGGTTGTGAGATGGACATTAATTAATATATAAATACAGTTTAACTCCAAGCAATTTTTGGAAATTTTTAGGAAACCTATTTATTTTAACGAGTTAAGAAGAATGGTACTATTAGAAATTGTTTATCGGATTTAGCTTAAAAGTTATAACTTTTGAAATACACGATTTACGATTTTGAGTGTTTCCATCCGGCCCCCGCGGGTCAGATTTTTTTTTTTTATTAATTTATTTACAATATCATAAAAAGTAAGTACGACCGGTAATTTCTGATTCCACCAAAATATTAAGGATGAAAAACACTCACTTAAAAAAAAAAATACCTATTTCAAACTTGATAACACGATTTAGAAATTTTTGATATTTTTTGCGACATTATAACTTCCAAAGAAAATTTGACAGACTTTTTTTTGAAAGTATCATCATATTAAGGATGTAGAATTATACATTTTGAAAAAAAATCTTAAAAATAACTTGTTAAACTGAATTCGTTCTTAATTTCATTTTAATTTTTGATGAGTATGATTCACTTAAGTATAAAACGGATTTATTTGCGTATGGATAGATTTTACAATAATTAACAAAACAATCAGCTCATTCTAAAGGATCTAAATCCTGTTCAATGCTTAAAAAAATTCACAAAAACGTTTGCGAATTGTGGTGCAAAAATGGTTGGTTATATTACGAATTTAAACCGGAATGTCACCGAACGCGTAATTATACACAGACAGCTACGCAAAAACGAATTCATCGGACAGTGGCGGCAAAAACACTCTTAACAAGATTGCCCGTTGGAAAATATTGCAGTCACCGGGTCACGTGTCCAATATAGCCGGCGTTCGCCAGATGTCCAGAGCATACCGTGGTTGGCGTGGTTGCCTATGTAACTTTACAAAGGCTATACCGCAGTCCATTATTGCATACCCAATGTTTAGGGTATTCTCACGAACGGGTAACCATAGAATGATATTTTAGGATGTCTTCCGTCAAAACCATGGGTCGCACCTCGTCCGAGTTTAGAATTTTACTATAGATTTCCCAAAAGACGTAAAAGATGGCGCCAAAACCAAAATAAAGATTTATTCTTTGAATTTCGCGTACCGTATTGTCTTAACTATAATTCGGTGCGACGCAATCATCACAATGGTGTAATTTATAACATGTTATATATTATAAATTATAATCATAATGTCCGTTAAAATATTACACAGTCGTATATAATATTATTATGTACAATGTACACCATTAAGGATTGGAGCAGTAGACGAAACAATAAGAATAAAAACCGAAAACCAAAAACACGCACATCGTTCACTCTTGTGTTACATATAGTATAGGTATCTGGTATAGCCGTATAGGAGGCACCTACTTGTATGCTTTAAAATCGATTGATTCTTATGTACAAATAAACAAATACACCTTCTGCCGTATGTACCTACGTGTAAAATATACTTTCTAAACATAGTATTATGTTATTATTTTTCGATACCTTTTAAAATGTTCCGTCAAATGATTTATAATGGTGATGCGGTATAAGTTATATATTATAACATAATATTATATGAATTTTTAAAATACATAATGCGTAAATTATATTTTTTTTAAATATTATTTTATAAACACCGTCGATGTAATTATTAACGATTGTAATTACGTCTCGTACACGCATTTACGCCCTAATTTGAGATTTTTTTCATATTTATACTCACAGTAACATCTGTTGTTACAGCGGCCTAAGGGCATTTTTTACATAATATCTAATTACATATTGTGGACATCCTATAGCGAGTATTAATAATAATAATAATAATAATATACTTCCTTTCAGTTTACTGTGATGTTTGCGAAGCTGTATGGTATATATTTATATCGGTTTATTTTTGAATTTGTTTTTTGAAATATAATTGTTTAGAGTAACTACGCTTACTTAACATCATGCGACTGCAACATTTGTTAAAAAATGTTTACATTTTTAGTATATTATAATATAAATGCATTTTTTAAGAGAAATTTGCTCGGAAATCCTACCACTACAAAATTCAAAAAAGATAAAATATGTATTGATAAAAGTACCATTTTCCATTTTTTTTTTTTATCAATATGTATAAATCGCCATTTAATTAAACTGTAAAGCCCAGTTTAAAGAGTCAAAATAAGCATTAAAATCTATAAGTAACATAAACGTAGTTTTAAAAACTATTTGCAATCTCTTTCTTAATTAAGACTTACATTTTCTAAATATTTCTATTGCAAAATTGTTACTCAACGAATACACAATCATTTGTAAATAATTTGTAGGGGATAACATAAAGTCAAGTGGGTAGGAATTGTTTTTGAGAGCAGGCTCATCGAACACGCAAACCGCCAACGGCCATCGTCCAGTGGTGTTAATACCGGAACACGTCAGAACTCCATAGACGGAATTTGTGTGTTTTCAAATACTGTATTCTTCTTATTGAATTAAAACGTATTACATCTATAAAAGTGACCATCAAAATAAGTTGTACAGCTCTTATTGAGTACTCACTACTACTCTTCAATTTTTTTATGTCGGTGGTGAATAATTTGGTAAACAAAATATGTTACTTATATAGTTATAATATACTATTATAATACACTTACAATTTGATGTGTTAACTATAATAGTTGTAACTTATTAATTATTACTTATATCTTTTTTATATATATAATTCTTGATTGTATTCTGATTTTAATCGTGTAAATTTTGAACGACTTGAACAATGAGGTAAATGTTATACTAATGGATTTATGGAGTCTTAGTGTGGCTATTATAGCGGATTTTCAACCCTAAATAGGTAGCTGCAGGGCAGCTCAAATATGAATTTAATTTTAGCTCACAAAAAAGGAATATTAAAGTTGGTTAAACATTATAGTACCTATATTACAATTATAATTAGTAGTAATATGGCATTATACAAATATATTTATAAAAAAAAACAAATTTCTTGTTCTGGTTTTCAGTGTGGAGCAGCTAAATATATTTAAATTACTTATAGACTCAAAAACTAAACGACCAATTTAAACAAACATTTCAGAGATTGTTTTTAGAGATGTCAGGAAAATATAGAGAATATAGTTTGAATCATGTTCGAAAATATACCACGATCTATAATATCTGAACTGAGGTAAACTAATAATTTATTATTACGGGTTTAAACTGTTAAAACGAAGTATTTTATATTTGTCCATTCTCTCTCGGGCGAAGTGGGGTTATACAGCTAGTATACATATAGATTAATAATTATATTACTAATTTTACTATAAAAATCTTATAGTTTTAAGTATGTCCTAAGTCATAACTTATTACCTATACTTATAATAATAGTTATTTTACTATAAAAATCGCACATTTTTAAGTACCTATATGAGCGTATTATATCTGCAATTCTGCAGGGATATGCAATGTAATGTATTCGGTTATAAAAAAAAAACAATATTACTCTTATAAAATTATATAAAACAATTGTTTAACTTTAACGTTCACGTGTCACGCACATAAATAATATAGAATAAATGGTTCTGTAATTAAAACAACGATAATAATACAATTCAATTGATAATAATTTAATATACACAAACGAGAATGAGCTTTGTAGTTTTATTAAATTGTGGGTGGTTCATCTTGTTGTAAAACTTGAAAACTGACAACAATAATGAAGGTTTTTTACGACTTCACTCCGTAAGAAAGTAAGATCGAGTTGAACAAAACCTTAGCAGCTAAGTTGTTTGAAAAGTAGAATTTTACCAGCGATAGCTAGCCGGTAGTCAAGTTTACGCGACAATAATTGCAACAATAATATTATTACATTGGTTTGTAAACAAACATATACACATGTTGTTCGCAATAATTAATAATTGTTATACTACGCTTACACGCATGTACACATAGGTAATTGCATTCGGGTTTGCTGTAGTGCGTAGGTAAAACAAATTGCCGGTATCTAAAATATATTATTAATGTTATGTCACAAACAATTTACTTCTCTTAAATTTGACGACTGGTTCTCGCCGTTTTAATAGATGATTTAATTTAAATGGTGGTGTTTGTCTATACTTAGTACCTATATACATAATATTATAATAATATAATATAAGACCGATTGAATGTTTTACAAACGATTGGACATTTTTATCGAGATTCAAAAAGTGCATTATTGGTTTTTAAATCGAATTTAAACTTCGTATTGTACATATTTTTAGTCGCGTTGCTGCTTCATTATCTAATATAACCCACACTTCTTATTATACTAATATTATACTGTATCTATGATCCTACACGGCGATTTCCACAAAAGAATAAATAATGTCAGTGTATTTAATATTTATTCTGCCTTAAATTCCGTTAAATGTAATCTGCATATACTGTATTATCAACACAGTTATTTGGGTTTTTCAAAATTAAAAAAATTGGATTAGAGTTTCATATCGAGTTACATAAACACACACACACACACACACACACACACACACACACACACAAACATTGCCTTTTATTAATATAGATTGTATTTGACATTGATATTGCAGAAAAAGAGTAATAAATTGCGGCTATCTCCAACGATTCCTCTTTCGAATGCACATTGCACATACTGACATACCTATTATATACGGAACGGTCACCGAGCTGTTAAATAATAAATTGGCGCAATATAGTGGTGAAGTGTAAATGGCGATTGCCGTTATACAGTTAGCCATACATAATATAGCATAAATACGGGAGTGGACATCGCAATAAATCGATATACATACATTTAAAACGAAAACCGTTTTCGAACAAACGCGTGTATATAAGCTGTATAATACTGCAGCTGTACATACCTATATAGTACCTATACCTACCAACATACCAACGTGTACGAATACAGCCGCGAATATAATATCATGTATACGATTCGAGAAAATATCTCTATATAGGTATCTCGTATAGACGTACCGGAACTGAATCACTCGTTTGTTTCCTGCATCTGAAACTGCTGCAGGTAACCCTAATAAAGATCATAATATACTATACCTAGGTACTATAATTATTATTATTTCGTTTTGTATAAATATATTTTTTTATTTTCCACGACAATTTGTTAACACGACCACCAACAATGGCTGGCTGCATACATATATATAGGTATCGCGATGCACGTGCCTTCTCCGGGGCGCTCCGCGGTGAGCAATGAATATGTTTATTTTATTGTGATGTTTATTGAAACGAAAAAAGCGGACAGGTGCACGTTAATATGCAAATGCGAGCAATGTACAATGGGATTTGTGCCAAGATTCTTCTGAATTATATTCTTTTTTTCGTCCAAAAGACAAAGAGGACGTTGAGGGGACCACGCGATCTCGGTATCATCGTCTCGGCCATCATACACGGATAAAACACATTTTCCATTCGAAAACAGAAAATAATAATCACTGAAAGCTGTAATTATAAGCTATATAGTTATACACTTATACGCATTGGTTTCACTAATATATATGGTTATTATTAATTATAGACATTAAAAAAATGCCACATATAGGTATTACGCACATACTATACTTAGGAATTCTAAGTTAAATATATAAATGTATTGGTAAAATGAATTTAAAACGGTTCCAGCGAGTCAGTTGTCTGTATATATGGTGTTAACCTAGCTTTTATTCTATCATACCCTCAAAAATAGCGTTCAAATTTAAAGTCATAACAATATACCAATCAATCGTTTTAAGATCTAAATTAATATTTAATATTAAATATATGAATCGATTAACAGATTGGAATAGATAATATAGTGTCATTATTGAATATAATATATGAAACGTGTGCAGTGCAGGGTACACTTTTTGTGGCAGAACTACTGAGTTTCACTGAACTCGAGAGAATTGAATAATACCTACCTAATGATATATCTAAAATATATACCTACCTAAAAATTTTTTTCAAGTGAACCGACCCCCGTTCTACGTTTGCATAGTTACAATTCTTTTATTATTTGGAATTTGGAGAAAAAAAAAGTTATTGGCGTCTCGTTTTCAACCTTCTGACTCCTTCTGTTCGGAGGCTATACATTATAATATACAGTCGTTTAACGATTAACATATAACTACTATAATGTATATAAATGTATGCGACAAACATATTAAACGTACAGGTCGATTAAAGTTTGAATTTATTAAATTGTTTCCTTTGTTTCTGCATACGACCACAATAACTAAGGATTATTAAAGATATATATTACGTGTATATATGTACATATATATATATTATATATACGCGTGTGGCCGTAACACATTTCGTTCGTTATAATAAATTGACGATAATATGGTAAGTAGCGAACGTTCAGTTTGGGCTAGTGTGCGCGCTCGGGCGCGTGTGTGTTTTTTTTATCCATCTTTTATTAATTATTATTAGTCCGGGCACAAATAAATTGACATTTTTTTATTTTATTAACCCGCAGAATCTCGCTGCGTGCCGCCACTGCTGCTGCTGCAGGTGAATTGGACACGAAAAAATTATTTATTCTTATTTTCCTCATTTCCATATTATACACATTTCTGTAAAACTCGAGATAAAAAAAAAATGTGTAAATGTGCGTAGGTACGACTTGAATTCTAATTATTGCCGGTCTCCTCGTGTATCGTTTTCGCCGTCTCAATAATCATCCGTTTTTATTAACCACGTCTATAAAACGCTATATAGCCATCATCATCGTGATGTAGGTACACACACACACACACACACACACACACACACACGCACGATGTGCCCTGACGTGGTGAATAATATAATATAATATAATATAACTACTATACGGAGTGATCCGTTTAATGTAATAGACACTCATTATTAGAGAAAACATTTTTTGAAAATATATCCTTTACATAATTTTAAGTCATTACAAAAGAACATTGAATAAAACAATTATTTTTACTGTTTTTATTAAATATTTCTGAAGTTTTTTACTTTTTTGAATGACAGCACACATTTTTAATTTCATATTATTCCGAAGTAGAATATCGAGTATTTCGATTTGTAACAAATCAAACTTCAGATAAGTAATTTATTTGTTATAAACTTATAACTTATAGGTATTTGAAGTTTTAAAGAGCGGAGTGGTGGACTAACATTCTTTGTGATATCCCTGTATACCACTCCACTCAGCACGACATTAATTTGAATACATAATATACTATTGGTCAACTCGTCCAAAATTTGTATTTAAATTTTATACATAAAATAAGTCCAAGAAATATTTTGTTTAGGACTAAGGAATAAAAAATTCATGTCACTAAAAAAAATATTGCAATAATAATTATTATAATTGTTTATTAGAATTAAATGTATTATTTACTTAAAATTGTGAATAAAATATTTTAAAAACGTCAATACAGTTTTTGAAATAATGTGCGCCTTACGTCAAACGGATCATCCGGTATATAATAAGTACTTAAATCGGAATCTGTCGAGGCGTATACGTACGAGTATCTATGTAATATTATATACCTATATATGTGTGCGCACGGTATAACAATTTTGAAAAACCTAAACGATTTCATCTCATTTTTATAGCGACGTTTCGTCGGGCGTAATAATAATATTATCAGAGTCGTATAATATAATATTTGACCGAAGAGTGGAACCAGCATAGGTAACATATCTATATTATGATATGTAATGTGCACTAAAACGCGATCGTTTGGAGTTCTCACTTCGATTGGCACGATTCCCCCGCACCACGCCGGGCACATCTATAATATTATACGTACGATATATAATATTATATATAGTGATATCGGTCCAGAGTCGTCGTCGTGTATTTTCGGTTAGGTTTTTTATGGTCCGCAGTATATAATAATATCTTAGGTTACTGCGCTAAACACGTTAATTTTTATAGTGTTCCGTTTTATTGTCCGAAAGAATAAAAATATGATCAGACGACTAACTTACCACGCACTGCTGTCGTCGACCAATAAATTCGGTATATTATTATATTGTCTTTTATATTTATGAACAAAACGCTAATATCACAGTTTTATTTTTCGGTAATTCGATCGGACGAAATTTACATAAATAATGAAATCGTCATCAGTAAGAGGCGTATATACCTGCATTTCAATAAAAAAAAAAAAAACCCCGAAATGTAAAATGTTTGCGCACACAGTATAATATATTATTATATCTCTCTCAGTTGTACGTAGTTGGCCGATGACCAATAGAGAAAAACTCATTTCAATTTATACGATTTTTACACTTATTTAATATATTATATATAATATAGTTCAGTGGTTGCTAAACTTTTTTTTGTTCTATACAGAGAATATATTTTTCATTAGAGGATCGACTAACATAAAAAATTAATTTTTATTTTCTGATCTTTATCACAAATATGAATAATATGCTAATATAATAGTATGTACATTTATGTAAATAATAAAATCAAAGTGTAAAGTTATCTAAAAATCAGTTTTTCACATTACATTTCAAAATAAATTAACATTATACTATTGGTGCAGAAGTGTGTCAACGCATATCGTTGACCAGTTAGGTAATTATTATAATCTTGGGGACAGTCACTAATTGCATGCTATACGAAGACATAAAAAAAAGTCTAAAATCTAAATGATCATCAGAAAATGTTGATCGGTATTCAGCTTTTGTAACTTTCATACTTTCATTAGAAAATGCCATTTCACACAAAAAGATTAATATACGTGGAAATCATATGTACTTAACTGTATCTATAAAAATATGATCTAACAAAGGGAGATAGACTTAGAGATCGTCCTTAATCAATGCTGTTTGGCCACCCCTGAAACACAACCGATAAATATAATTCACACGTAGATTCTCATCTACTACATATTTGTTTTTTTTTTAAATCTTGATACAGTATCAAATACTAAGGTTAACTAAGCTAACAACAATAATAATATTAGCTACATATATGAATGAGTACATTGCATTTCCCAGATTGACTAATATATTATTATATCGATAGGATTACAATACAGTCTATTGATCAATATTCAACTGGAACTGTCGTTCCAAGGAGGTTGAATATAGATTCTATTGACAGTATTGCAGATGTCGTCTAAATCGACCAAATCACAAGGCATAATAATATGTTGAATAGACTTAACTTCAGAACTTTTTCCTTTTCGACACGTATTACTGTATTAGCGAGTTAGTTTAAATTGAATTTTCTTTTGCAAAAATAAAAAATAGGCAGACAGGACTTATACTTATCTATTATTATTGCGAAGAAAATCCTACAGGAATCAATAAAATGATATGAGTTATTCCGGCGAGTTCTATTTTGTGAGGATATCCCGCGAAGTATTACCTAATAATGGAACGTTGACGGTGTGATCTGACATGGTATCCGCCGTTTATACATAAATACATATAATAACGTTATACATAATACATAATAATATATATAGGAATCGATCGCGTGTGTGGAAACGGTGATTTCTCTCTCTCTCCCTCTTGATCATTTTCTGACACAAGACGTTTTGGATTATTTATGAATGCTAATTTATGGGCACATTGTGTTCGCCCTATACACACACACACACACGATATCGGAAATTATAGCCAAAGATTTGCATATATACATACACGAGTGATACACACATACATAATAATAATAATAATAATAATAATATATATGTATAATATTCAGAACGGTATCGTAATTACGTCGTTCGTCGTCGTCGACGTCGCCAACGTATTCGTCGTTATATTGGACGACGAAGTATAAAAAGGTAAAAGGGTAGAGAATAATATATGTATATACGATCCGAGCGAGAGAGATGAAAACCATCGGATAACCCACAGGGTATATACCTATGGGAAAAATTCTGTATAAAATATAATAATTCGAATCGCGTGCGTTTGCGGAGAAACTGGAACGTTGAAGCAGTCCATTGTGAGCTACCGTCCGCTAATTGTGCGAGTACACGCATCTCCGATCTATCTTTTCTTCTGCACTCTGATGCACCGAGTCGATTTTACCTGTGAATGTTATATTATACTTGTATTTGCAGTATTTGTATGATGTACGCATATTTTGTAGTTCGTACAGACGACCGTTTGTTCCTCTCATTTTTTCTCTCCAAACAGGTGTTTCGGGGTGGTCAACGTGTCCAGCAGGTGGCTATAACGCGATACCCATATAATATAAAAATAAAAAGTAAATAATATAGTAAATGCGTCTGCACACATCATACACACATACACACACACACACACACACACACACACACACACACAAATACGCGTGTCCTCCAGACAAATGGATTAACATAAGACGACAATTAGAAAACATAATATTATACCAGTCGCACGGTGTGGTAGTCGCAGTACTGCAGTGACAGTGAAGATGAAGTAGCTTGTACACATACTTCAGATCAGATTTAAAATGAAAAAAATCGAACTGGAAATAATGTACCTACACGGTGCATCTTGTGTAATGTATAGGTATGCACCTACTGCGTTGAAGCAGCAGAATTAGTAAACGATGACAAATTTTCTACAGCGGTATACCTCACGTATCATTCGTAAACGCTGCAACCTATGATCGTTGAGAGCCCATCAACGGACAATATAGTAAACTGTCTCTGTAAAACAGTATCCAGGTAGGTACGTGAAATATGTAGAGCTCGCGCCTCGTTGATTCAGTGGCATCATTTCAAACTTTCGATACGGTTGTATATTGTATCAGTTGTATCTACGTATTAGGTATATTACGTTAAACTATAGGTACCTATATATAGGTACTATACAATAAACATTTTGTGTGAGATCGGTAGAAAAATTCATGGCTAACTGATATAAAAACAAGGAGGAAAAAAAAAATATAATATTATATTGATATTGTGTATAATGCACAGCGATGAGGCGAATTTCGGATTATAACTATACCGCGTGCCATGTGATTTGTTACGGTTTTTGCGTGCGCGACGTCAATAATTAAACGACAGGACTCTACGTCGTCTCTCAAGCGTGTAGCCCGACCTCATATTATTATAATAATATATAATACATATTATAATATAGTACCTGCTAGCTATATGTATGCTTATACTAATCGAACAAACGGTATGCAATAAACGTGTAAAATAATATGTATCTACATAATACACATACTCGTAACAATTGGCTTTATTTTTGTACACACACACACACTTTCTTATATAGGTACATTTATTAATATTATATTATATTTTCAGTACGCACACAGATGCACGCTATTAAAAAGCGACGAAAATTCGTACGCCTCGGACGACCGCGACGCGACGTGTGGTCACACTTTGAAATATTTTGCATCGGCAAATATATAGAAAGAATTAAAACAGTGAATTTTATATTATATCGTTCATAAAATTGTGATATTCACGTTATAATTTATATATACAGGGTGAATCACCAAGTATTATCATTCCCATCCATTTTTCTTCGATAATGCTGCAGTTATTCAAAAACTGAAGTGTTTTTAAATTCTTGAAATAGTTTGAACTGCTTCAGGAGTGTCCTGTGGAGATACAAACTTTTGTTTGTGTACTGGAAATTATTTTGAGGATACATTTTCTATGAATGTTGCCGTATCAAAATTAAGATTCAAACCAGTAATTATTTAGTTATTTATTTGTTTGAATTTTGAATTAGGTAGGTATACATCAAGATTTTTTAAAAAAATATTCACTAAATAATTTACTGTAAGAAAGGGGGTTCTCATTTAAAAAAAACATAAGTTTGTAACATCAAATGACTACACTTTTTTAGTAGTAATATTAATATTTTCTATTGCTTTGATAATATTTATAATTAATGGTAGTGCCAACAAAAGTATCAATAGGATTTGAAAATAAGGTCTAATTAAAAAATTCCATACATCAGAATTTGAATGTAATCATTATTAAAGGAAAAATTGGGGTGAGTATGCTTGGTGAATCATACTGTATACAATATACTTATACATGATATATAACTTCGACGGCAGCGCAACAACCTAGGAAAATATCATATTATGTAGGTAGTAGGTACATGTATATTGTATATACTCAAGAGTCAAGTGGATCGTATACATATATATAATTTTACGTACATAATTTTTACTTGCAATTTTTACGGTACACATGCCATACTCCGATGTCACTTATTTATTATATCAATTTATTTTAGTGTATAATTTATAATATACACCAGCATGACGTATAATTTCGTATATTATACCTACCTATATATACGCGTATTGCAGACGTCGACGACGAAGACTTTTTCATCGCTTACGACACACATACACACACACATATTATACACACTCAGATCGTAATATATAATATATATCATAAGTCATAATGTATGTATAAAAGACTAAAAGTGATTTATTAATTGCCGTTCAACGACGAATTACACGTCATAACGTGTATGTTTTATTATTACCTATATACAGACATCATACGGCTATACGAGTGATATATCATATGCATGATACGCAAACGGGGTAAAGCGGAACTAGGACATAATTTTTTGGCCCCTGCGCTGTTGAAAACGACATAAAAAATTTAGTTAAAAAACTATCATAATTAGTTTAGAAATTTAAAAAAGGCTATAAATTAAAAAAATTAAAAATGTTGAAAAATGGTACGTTTTTGAGAAATTTTGTTATTCTATTACCCTCCTTCCAACAACCATGAGTGAAATAATACATGACATATATATAGGTAATATTGATATTTTATTTTGGGGTGGCACAAGTTGTGATGACCCTAAGCAATTAGCATACATTACATATTCTAAAAACGGACTGCATTGTCACGCGTTCTAAAAGAAACTCACTATAATAATAGGCTTTGCTCCTCTGCTGCTCTGTATTATTTATTTTTTAAACGTTGAAAATATCAACAAAGGAATCTCATAAATGAAGAAAAACACTCATTTAAGACATTTTTAAGTCGTTGTTCTCTCCGCGGTGACGTAATTTTTTTGTCTGTTTACACGTCGAGGGCAGAGCCCTCGCCTCAGCGCTCCGCGGTAATAATACGTGGCATAAGTATTACAATATACGTCATATTATGTATACTACCTATTATCAGCTGATGGTCCGCACTCAAGACAGTAGAATAAACAGCGTTTTCACATTGTATCATTATTATTATTAATATTGTACAGCGTCTTCCAAATATCGTGAGACAAAGATTGCGGGGATTATGTCGGGTTTACGTGATACCCACTCCCATTTTCGACATACAAAATTTGCAACAGTCGATTGTATTGCATTTTACTCGTGAAATCCGTCCGCCGGCGGTGTACCAGTCGTCATATTTTCCGCCCCGTCGTAGTCGTCGACAAATATTTTCGCGATGACTTCACGCGCCGTTTTCACGTCCACTCACGACCAGCACACGTCTCTTTCTCAGCTGTAATTTACGCAATAATAAACGATGATGGTACGTACCGTTTGCACACCAATGTACCTCAGCGGCGCGTCTGCAGCGAGATATTATATTTTAATATTATTATACATTTATATACACGTGATGTACAACAATAATCGCGCACGCGGCTCTCGTGGACAGCGTCCAACGACGATAAAAAAAAACCGCTGTGCACTGCGAAGGCCGAACCCGAAAGTGTATTACATCATATATTATTTTGTACACATTTTATAATACATGTCTTATTATAATAGGTATCGTATTATTACGATGCTTCACATACGTGGCAGACTTCCAGCCCGAACATTGTGTGTGCATCATCACAATTCACAATTGTTGTCGCCGCTTACTATGGTGTCGTCGTTGTCGTATTCGTAGTAGCTATTATTACTATTATTATTAGGTAGATATTATTATTTTATTTTTCATTTTAAAAGAGTCTCGTGGTGAAACTTTCGCGTTGTGTTTTCGATGACATGTCGAGTCGCTGGCAGTGTTCTCTGCTGATGGGTGTTCGCGGAGGCGCGAATCCTATCTCTGGAAGTCCGTTGCTTGTATATAATAAACATTATACAAGGCTATTAAACTATTCACATAGTACGCTTACCCCCAGTTATCCTTTCATAATGGATTCAATCAAATTATGGATTTTGGAAATTTTAATTAAACTGTATTGTCAAATTCTTGAATTTCTTTTCGTACAACATAAGCAGTGTGGTGATGGAAAATTTCTGTTTTTCAAATGAGAACTCCGCTTTTTTCTTGCAAAATTATTTAGTGGTTCATTTTTTGAAAATTTTGAAATATCAAAATTCAAAATTCGAACGAGTGATTTTTCAATTATTCAAGTGTTTATTCTAAATTATACAAATAAATAACTAATATGTAATAGTCCTTAAAAATAGTTTATCAAAAATATATAATATTGTTGAAATACGTATTGGATCTATAGTATTTCATTATAAATTGTATATAATTTTTAAAAATTATTTGTATAATTATTGAAATTTTCCAATCACCATAACCCCACCTCATTAAACACGTTATCACCTTTTATATTTACTAAGTATACACTATACATAAATTCAAAAACTCCTAGTTCGAATTGCGATATTGATGCGTCAACATTTCCAGAAAAATGATCAGCTGATAATTTACAGAAGACAAGATGGATTCTTATTTTAGAATCAGAAATGTGTATCGTCTCAGACACCTTTAGTAGGTATATAGCATGCAAAATCTCATGAATTTGAAAACATGGTGTTTATGGTACCTATACTTATATTTGAAAAATCAAAAACCAGATTTTGAATAAATTGATTATTGAAGGAAAAAGGGGTTGATCATGGATGATGAATCATCCTGTATAATAACATTATATTACACCTACTTATATGTCTTATACTATATGCCGCGAAGTGGATAAATCTCAACACAGATTATACGCCGTTTTGGTAAACTTGTATTTTTTTTTTTCATCGTCAATTTCTTTCGAATATCATAAAATATTATGTCCACATGAGTGTGTGCGCGAGTATTTTCGTACGAGGCCAATGCACGATGTAGGCCACAGAGCTACAGCTAGAGAATTTTATGATGGTTTTATTATAATGCATTACGGCCGCCGTAAATACCCCAATGCGCTCATTTGCGGCGGCGCGCGGATTAATCGTATTATAACACTTTTCCCGATAATAGTATAATAATAATAATAATGTTCAAAACGACGTTATTCCTCGGACTGATCACCGGACTTTCACACGCGCCATAACTTTAAATTATTCATGTAATAATATAGCCATTATCCCGATTTTTCAATCATAAATTGTATTTTTATAGTGGCAGAACTCAGAATCTAACGAGATATTATATGGGATTATAATATTATGTGTAATAATGTTGTGAGAGTATTATTCAATTATTCCACGTGGTAAATGTCAACGGTATTATATTTTGTGAGCAACCTCGTGATTTTCCGATGAGGTTTGAGCTACGCATTAGGTACTCACTAAATTTACCAGAAAAACCTATAGATTATAGTTATATGTACACGTGTTTTTTTAAATTACATAACAATTCATCATCAGGCCCCCTCCTTTTTTTTTATCAGCACTAAATCCATCCATATCAGGTTGGTTTATTCTAAAACTGATAGTAGGTACCAGAAGTGGTGCCATATTTTGTTGATCACGTGATGAAAAACTGATTTTTCTGTAAAACTTCGTAGGTATATATAACCGGTATACCGGTATCCTGAACATAATTGAATCTACTCGAGTCGTCCTACGGACAAATAAACTAACGATATGATACGCGTGTAATAATAGTTATTATATTGATCGTTTTTCCGGCAGAACTGGACGCCATCCATGCGGTGACTCGATATTTTCGTGCTGATCATCATCTGAGGTTTAGTGCATCATCATCGGCGTTTTCGTATTTTCCTACACATGTCGCTGTTATATATAGATGTACAATATATTATAGTGGAATATTGGAGGGGGGGGGGGGGTAAAATGTTGAAACGCATCGCTTTCAAAAATTGGTATCTGCAGCCAACGAGGTTTCTTTATATTTAATGTGCATAATTTTCCTCACAAATATTTTTTTCTAATTTTCCAATGACATAGGTACGCGACAGTCGACAATATACAAAAGAGGAATCAACTATAGTACGCAGCCCCTACGTGGAATATTAAATTATAATATATATATTATATTATATGCACAACCTATCGTCGGTGGTTTATATATTTTAATGCGGTCGACGTCGACGATATATATGCGTCGTCGTACTATAGTACGTATACATAGTAGTATGTATACACGTATAATATATATTATATTAACATCGTGGCAGCTTTCAATATGCCTATACGAAGGTTATATTGTGCGTGTACCTATATCATGTACGTGCCCGGGTAAGTTATAATATACGATCTAAATTTTTCGTTCAAAAACCGTTTATATAAGCAGCGCAGGCAGGTACAGCGCGTTTTTCAGACTATATTACTCGCGCCCCGTTTGATTTTCACGCCTGGTCGTTGCGCAGTGGATCTGTACCTATAATATTATCATATATACATTTGTATAATACGTGTGCAGTACTCGGGGTTGATTTTTTTTTATTTTCGCGCGCTCGTTTTCGTAATACATTATTATAAATAATAGCGATCGCTCGCGCCGCGTGATAACCATCGAACGCATAAAACACTCGCCGGCGCGTGTGACTCCGCTCCGGTATATGCGGTACACGCGCGTTATAATAATATATGTACGTTTTGTGTAATAATATTATTATATTATATTATTATTATTATTGTGCCGCCTGAGCCGTTAAAAGAATGATATAGCCGGACGGGCGTGAAAGCAAAAAAATCAGAGCAGTGCCGGGCGCGCATACTCGGACCGTGGAGAGACGGATTTATGGCGCTCGGGCGGATAGCAATAAAATACGATGCTGCCTCAAACACGGGCACACATGTCACACACACACACACACACACACACACACACACACACACACACACACACACACACACACACACACACACACACACACACACACTACGAGTGACGGATAGCGAAGCATTATACCTGTTGCGTTATACATATATTCACTGTCCAGATGACCATACGGGGGAAAAACGTTTATACGCTCTGTACAACAGGTGGTGTGTTCACTCGTATCTAAATTATCGCGAGAAATGGCGATTATAGAAAGAAAATAAAGGAACTTACTGTACATAATATCATCATAGGTTCCACGGCATCTTTTATATACAATTTTTTAAGGTATACTACTATTTTTATAGCTGATCCTGCACGGTGCTGCCCATGACAAATTAAATGCCCCTGGATTTCTGGCAGTGAACGGGTTCATAGGCAACCGAAAAGTCACTCCGATTGACGTACAGAGTCTGCTGTGTGGTCCCCTGACGTCCCGGTCTATATGAACGATTGAATACAGGTTGCCTCTTAGCGCGCTACGCAGTCATTCTACGAAATAGTTGAAGACATACTTAGCTGCAAGGAGAAAGATGCGAGGCTAGCTGAGACTGAAGCAAGAGCCGCTCCAAACGACTGAGCACTCTCCGGGCAATCAGCAGAACGAAATTCCAGGCCAGTGGATGCGTGCGACACCGGGCCGAGATTACAAGCCCGGATTAAGACATTTTGACGGCCAGGGGCCAAAGTTTTAAATGAGGCTCCTGTACGAAAAAAAAAATAATAATGTATATTATATTATTTAATATTAGGTACCCATTATCATAAATATATATAGATATTAGGTACATAGCAATAAATAATGAATAATAACTTTATTTATAAATTATAATTTACAATCTTTTTTCCTCACTAAATAATCATCAATTTTTTTTTTAGGTGATTTATGCAGTGTTATAGCCTATAATGAAAAAATAATGGACGAATCTGAGGCCCCTAAATATATTCTAACTATTGAGGCCCGGGGGCCATGGCCCCTCCTGGGCCATCCCTTAATCCGGGCTTGGCCGAGAATAGGAGCAATAAACGAGACTGATATTTATTTATGCATTACTAGGTGACGAATCACAGTCGACAATTTCCTGATGTTACTTATTCGTGTTATGTATATTTGTATGTTATTTATTGTGTGATTAAAATGTTATTCATCAATAAACGATGGCAACAGATGAGTTTATAGTATTGTGCAAACAGACCCTCCCCTCCTCTGCTGTTGGTTCAAACTGAAAAAAAATTCCCGTGGATTTACCCCTTATTTTTGAACTCTGGTGGTTTTAACCAAATATAAAATGCAGGTTTGAAATTATATTCAATCACAATAACTATATTTTATTTTATGTAATCCAATGGCGCAGCCAGAGGAGGGGCTGAGGGCGCTGCAGCCCCCCCCCCCCCCCGAAATATCAAGAAAATTAAAAAAATTATTTTAATGGTCAATGATAGTCGCTCGAAAAGTCTAAAATTGTATTTAAAATATTTAAAAATGTACTATAAGTATTAACACTTTTTAGCTATCTATCTGTGCTAGTACGTATTTAATGTGTAAAAGTGTAAAAGTTGATTACCCCCCCCCCCCCCCCCCCTCACCGAAAAATAATCCTGGCTACGCTACTGAAGTAACCAATGGCACCTCTGCACGAACAAAAAAAATTTTCGTTTTTCGTGATCCAAAAATTTGTATGTGAGCCCCTCCTATTTAAAATGCACAATTAAAAAACAGACATCGAGGAACACATCCTCGGAAATATGATTACATATATGTACCAATTTGTCTGTACCATTAGTGTGAGACTATGCCGTCGATTGATACACACAAACAGACACAAGAGACGCCGAGATGGATAGCGAAGTTACTATTGTGTTGTTATACATATATAATACATACATTTATCATCCGTATGACTATCCTGTTGTACAACAGGTGGTGTTTACAGTTCGCGTACCTATCAAAATATGACGAGAAACGCAGTGACGATTAGACAGAAAATAAAGAAACGACAATAGATACGACTGTTACGATATAGTATAGGATATAGCATATCTCTCATATACTAGTTACTCGTATATTATATACGCGTTGGTCGTATCGTCGCCATCGTTAGAATATTATATATTGTTTCGGATGAAAAAAAAAAAATCCCACGAAGTTTTATATAATTATTTACCGCAGTCGTAGAGTAGGACTCTTTTTTTTCTTCTTTCTTTTTCAGTATTCCACGGACCGTTTTATTTTATTGTTATTGCAGCAGCCGTCGCCGCCGTCTCGAGACGTCGGCCGCGAATGCTTCTCGTTTCCGCGCTTATTGCCATGTTCGGGCCGCCGCCGCCGCCGAGACTCCGCGACCATACGGAAGATCACGTAGGTATATATATATGCGTTTTATTATATACACATAATAACCTGCCTGTGCCCAGTTGTAGGCTCGAGGTATATACCCGACGCGGACGCACTGCTGCGTGCTGCAGTCGTATACGGTAGGCATGCATACAGGGCGATGGATTCAGACAGATTGGAGGTGTTATAACGGGGCCTGATCGACGGGATACTGATTGATACGAACAAATTGAACTTTGGTCGAATAAGGGAATCGGCCGATGGACAGGTTTGTGTGCGCGCATGTAATAGTTACGTGTGCGTGTGTGTGTGTGCGCGCGCGCAATTGCCCGGATTGCGAAGAATAGTAAATAATAATGATAGAAAAAAAAAAGAAAAAGGTCAGTAATAGAAAACTGCAGGATATGGTATATAGGTAGGTACCAGGTAGTAGTTTGGTTGGTTGGTTGGTTGGTTAGTCGGTGGTGGCAGACGACGCACGGCGCGAACCTGCGGGCTACGGTGGCTCTACAACAGCAGTTGTAGCAGTGCATATCCGTTTTACTATATCGCCGTAATCGTATTTTAATCCGAAAAGAATAATACGAAATGTTTTATAATTGGAATGTCCAGTAGTTGTTGTTGTGCGCGGTTGCTGCAGTGCCGTGGCAGCGATTTCACCGTTTTTTATAATATATATTATTGTTATATGATATTATTGTGTGTCGTGTGTGCTGCCTCACATCAAAAATGAGGGGAGGGGGACAATGTTTAAAAATCTAGAATGTTTGCGGGATAGGTTATCAATTATTATAAATGTATTTTACAGTTTTACGACGACGTGTGAAATATACATGATTCTTCTAGCCCGATAAAATGTATTACAATATTGTCTATATATAATAATAAAAGGAAATGTGAGTGAGTGTGTGTGTATAATCGATCTACAGTCAAGTGTATTACACTCATGGTTCTGAAATTTGGTACATCTTGAGGTACTTGAGGATGTGCACTTCGAAACCAAATTTTTAAATTTTTTATTTTAAAGGAGAGCTTACACAGGGATTTGTTGGCTTACGAAAAACGAATATTTTTTAATTTGTATAAGATTTCCATTGGTTACAGAAAATAAAATAATTATTATAAGAAATGGATATAATTATAGACCTGTATTTCCTTGGTAAGAACCACCCAAATAACCGTGTTGAAAATATTATGTGTAGTTTACATTTAACAAAGTTTAATAAGGTGTAAATCCAAGGGCATTTAATTTGTCACGGGCAATGCCATGCAGGGGATCAGTTATAGCATGTAATAATTAATAGGTGTATATAGTATTATAATACCTTCCTACTATTTTAATTTATAATTTATTACAATCACAGTGACGGTTGGTCACAACAATTGTCATGTATTTGATCGAGACGATTTTTTGTATAATAAATGCCCACTCGTCATTTGTATAGTATTTCATATGAAATAAACGCACTTGAATAATATGAACTTGTATATATACTTGAAAATACTAACGCCATGATGCCGTCGCAGTGACATACCTATACATTACACAATATAATGTAGTATTAAAATACAAAAACGTCAATAGGTCTTTACTTATATAATGATATAGAACATACGAATTATTTCTCAACATTTTTGGAACGGATGAGCTTGTGACTCTGGACTCATATCAAATGCCATGTTGAAGTACGTATGTTTCATTTTACAGAATATATGATTATTTATTATTATAAATTATTATAATAGGTACTCATTACTCAGTAATGACCGGGCGTTGTTTAAATTATTTTAGTACATATTTTTTTTAATGTTTTTATTACCACATATTCTATAAATTATGCTGTTGTAAATCCATTACCATTTTTTGTTTAATCGGTCATATTATTTTGTAATACGATAGTTATTTCAAGTATCTGAAATTGTGCAGAATTAATAATACATAAATAGTTTAATTATTGATCATCAGTTGTTAGGATGCGTTATCGTGATTTACATAAATTAAAATTTGTGATTCAAGATGTATGGATATGGTGGTTAAAATACATTTACATTTACTGGACAACTTGAATGCAGTGGCGTAAACAAATTTAGGTATAGTTTTTTTATATTTTTTTCAGTCGTGTCTATTAGAGCGTAACCGATTGTATAGTAATACATTAGTTTTAATGCTCATTGGCTGATACAAATTGCAGTCAAACCAATCGCCATATTATTATGACGTATAATTTCAGTACAATCGCATGTGCTTTTTACAGTTATTATATTACATATATTTTTTAGTTTATCGGTTACATTAAAGGTAGTGCTATAAATGGATGGCTTTTTCCCTCGAATTTTTTTTATCATGTTTTCTTGTAGTACATATTCTTGTTGTGCACAGATATGGTATATTTCTTATGATAAAGTTTATCGTTTACGGGTTCCTACTACGTATGGAATTTGATATAATATTATGCCGATTTAGGTATATACTTAGTCACGCTTATAACATGATAAAAATGTTGTTTTTTGAAAACTGATTAACAATTGTTTAATCTGTCCGTCGATTTACAACTTGATTACGCAGTATGTCTTTTAATTTAAAAATATATAAGGATTAACACGTCATACAAAATATATATTAAATAGGGTATATGAAAAAAAATCAAAATGATAATATGAACAATAAAAACATATTATTATTTTAGAATAATTATTGAATAAAATCTTACAATATATTATCTGCAGTGCCATAAATATATTCTGCGATGTCCCCAACATCGAAATGGAAATCATTATATTATAATGACAATTTAAATAGGTAAATTTACAAAATATCAAACACCAAACAAATAAATTAAAAGTTAAAAACTAGTTACAAGTGCTGTAAAAATGCATTCTAAATGGGTATGATTTTTCATTACAAATATGATTTTCTATTTATGGATAGATGTAAAAATGTAAATCGTTGACATACTTCTCTAATTCATCATAACTTATCATATATGTAAACATAGTTACAAATTTGAGGAGGACATGAATTCAGCACGAGATAATATCATTAAAAATAACCTGACAAAACATTTTTCCTCAAATCACTCAGATTAGAATAATATTATAATATTTTGTACATGTAGTATTTTTAGCAAACAATTTAAAATTGAATTTTTTGCATAAAAAAACAAAATTAGGTAATTGACCAATAATATTATTGAGTTCAATTAAATTATAAATGTTAAGCCTTAAACTGCTATAGGACTATAGGAGCTTTATAAACTTGAATGGTTATTTTTCACCAAGCGAAATACAAACATATTCATATAGGTAATCATAATATCTAAAAATATATGTACCTAGGTAAGTACCTATTTACGTTATGATTTAATTCTTGTATAAGCATAATTTATAACGGTGACTACGCACCCCCTGCACTCCCACTCACACATACACAAGAAAAATGTAGAATTTTATATTAAGATACCGCGTTGTAGAAAATGAATACTTGGAATAATAGTTCGCGCCGCCACTGAGTCTACGGAAACCGTAATGTCATCTTCTGTGTATACAACTATAAAACAAGCAGCCATCGTCTTATTTTTTCACCATTCGTTAGTAAAAACGTATCAATTAAATGTACTGTGTGGATCATGGTACGTATCATATCTTCAGACCGTCTCTTTTCATTCAAACGGTCCATGCGCAGGCGTCGTCGAGCACAACTGAATTTTGTCTTTTGTATATCTATAACTACCATTGATTAAGCATACTCAATCAGTGCTCATATTTGCCGTTACAACAGTCGTTAGAAAGCTACAAATTATATTATTATAACGTCGGACGGATACAAAACGGTATTTACGGATATCTATGTGTAATAAAATACGTGAATAACACTGCAATGTAAATGCAAATAATATAATATTAATTCATTAGTAGTTTTAATCGTATTACACATCACTCGCAATAGTCCCGGTTTAAATTAAATATTAATAATATATAGTTACTTCAAATTATATACTTAATAAAATGCGATATTTTTAATTTTGTTGTTAATGTGCCGATAAAACACCGTAATAATGTAGTCGAAATGCTAAATAAATCATCTATTGTTTTATGCGAATATAAATAAACGACGTCAGAGAAGATTGTTGTAAATATTGTATTCTACGAACACCGGCGGCCATAACTTGCAAACCCGGAGGACTTGTACACCAGCTATGTAATATATACCTATATACATATATAAATAATAATAATAATAATAATAATGTCCGTGTCCAACAGTATTAGATAATAAAAAGTAATGTACTTCTGCGTGCCTTTCTTGAATATTATTATTATTATATTGGCAACCCGAGTGTTATGCTAATGAACATTAGGGGTATTTAGAGAACATCCGACTTAATTTGCATACACAACACACACAATAATAATAGTATGTATTATATAATATGCACGTACGTATACGTATACCGTTAATGAAGAAAATGTAAAAAATTACCACCTTTTGAATGATCGAGGACGAGGAGGAGAGATATAAAATAAAAACAGACGTCGGCGATATACACAACAAGCCAATAATAATAATAATAATAATACAGATATAATATTATGATGTTACCGCCGCACCTTTTTAGCCACTGCGTTTGAATTCTCGAGAAAATTATCTCTGATACGTTAAAAGGCATATACCTATCAGCTATGCTGCTGCTGAGTAAATAAATATATGACATCGTGTTCGGCTGCGGCACTTTGCCACGATTTCATAGTGGAGGGGGGGGCATATCTGACCAAGCCTTTCTTATACACTCATGTTATCGTATAATATTTATATAAATTATTATTATATAATATAATATTAAATACACAAGTATAGAGCTTAAAATAAAACTAAAATGCAAGTACATAGTGCTATATTGATGGTATAAATAATGAGCGCAATTATTGGTATAATGATCGTAAAATATATATATGAGCCCAATATTGGTATACTTACCCTAAAATAAAAATTTTGTTTTAGGCGCAATTGGCTTATTACTGGATAGGCTCAGAATTTTCAATTAAACTCGGACTCAAGTGCCTTGAAAATCAAGAACCAATAAACTTATAGGTACCTACGATATTCGATATTCGTTAGAAGTACTGTTTGTTTAATGTGAATAAGGCTAGTAATGATTTTTAAAAAAAAAGTTCTATGTGTGTTAGTAGGTTTGGGTCTGATTACATAAACTATTATTAAACTCAGTGACGTAACTAAGGGTGATAAATATTATACGTTTATATATATTCTACTATATCTACATATAGTGTACATAATACCTATTATATACATTTATACATATTTACAGCAGTTCGTAGAATCCGTGGTTAAAATGTTAAAAGATAGAATATAATCAATAATAACAGCCAAGCGAAAATCAGTTAGAAAAAAAAAACCCAGCCCAAAAACATATCTATGTTAATATTCCATATAATGGATTAAGGTCCAATCTCCGCCAGGCCAAACTATTCCCCACAGAATAAAAAACTATTTTTGCCTATTCGATATTATTAATTTATTATTAGGTATATTATTATGATATGGAATGGCCCAAGGGGCGGGGGGTCTTATAACCCTCTTCAAACGCCGCTCTTGTAGTAAACGACACTGGTTAAATTAATAAATAACTCTCCTATCGGTTGTAAACGCAATATTATATATTATAATAGCTAATCATAGCAAACTGGTATAATATTAATTAAAGTATATTATTTTAAAGTTATGGATATAGCAGGTGATTTGCATACTAAATTCAGGGCGTCGTCTATTTTACCTTTTTTTTTGATTTGCATACAATATATAAATATATATGCGTTGTGTGCATAGATCATGATAAAAATAATTGCTTTCAACGATTTTGAGCAGATTTCTGAAACAAATATCAGTATAATATACTTACGTGCTTACTGCTTATATATAGGCGTATCGGGCACGTATGCTTGTGGTTGAAGTTTAAAAAGCTCTAGCTTAATTCAAACAAAAGTTTCCATCACAATATAAAGCCCACAAACATTTCTGTGAATACATATTATACTTCACAATAGTTTCTCGGATTTCGAAGGATTTAGTGGGTATCTAGAAGGATCTAGTAGGTACGTAGTAATAGTCTATTCTGAAAACAAATAAGACAAGATAAGTATTCATTTTCTAATTTCTGCAGTGATCGATACATTTTGTGGTTTTAAAATGCAGAAAGGTGTGACATATTGGGTGCGGATGTATTTAAATCCATATATAAATAAAGTTCCATGTAGCAAGCTTGTTTAAGTTTGTATGTAATGTATAATTTTATTATTGTACACCAGACACCCGAACGGCCGTAAATGTTTATTATAATAGTATATACATTATATTATCCCAAAACGGTTTTTTTAAATCGAATATAGAGCGTATACCTCCTCTAATTGTATAAACATCTGAATATAATATGATTATATAATACCAAATATATTATTAATGTCATTACAATATAATATGCGAAACTCGCGTTTCCGTTTCCGGCGAGGCGTTCGAACACAACAATAATACATAATTTATTGTCCTCGCACATAATAGACATTATTTACCTAAAAGTTTGTAATAATAATAATAATAATAATAATAATAATAATAATAATATTATACATGCACAAGACGGGCACTCCCCCGCGTGCTATGTTATTATCGCTGTCGTCGCCGCCGTTGTCGGGAGTCTTACATCGTTCCGGCGGCCTTCACATATTATGTACCCTCTGCGCGGGCTACGGACCTCTAGGCTCTAACCCCAAAGACTTCGAATTACCTACCTGGTACACGATTCTCTTTACAGGACATCGCGACGTCCTATTCGAAACTCTCCGGGGGACCGCCCATGATGTCAACAACCGGTCAACGCGCGGTACATAAATGTTGGTATATAAACACGCGCCGGTGCCTATATATACGGGTGTGTGTGTGTGTGTGTGTGTGTGTGTGTGTCAGTACTCAGTGTATATACGAAACAAACGTCTCCGGGTACAGAAGCCACACAAAAACGTACGCCGCCACATTCTTCCGAATGTCGCAAGCAAACCGATGGCCCGGCGATGACGACGACTACGACGACGACGATGCGACCACCGACGGCTATATACGATTTTTTTAATTTCGGTTCCCACGTTGCGGTGCGCGGGTGTATATAATATGTGAGTCTGCGTACGTACCTATACGTGTGTGTGTGTTGTACCTACGAGCACAAAAACCAGTTTGTTCTTCTTCTTCTTTCGACTGTTTTTTATTTCTTATTTTTTTTTTATCTTACCTTCCTTGCCTTTTTCTGTTTATTTATTTTCTATATATGCCTGTATATATAATATTATTATTATTATACACGTATATATATATATATAGATATATATTGCTCCTCGTTCGGTGCGTGTTTTTTTCCCTCGGCGCGCGACTTACTATAACGGCGTCGACAAACAACTCCGCCCGCGCATACCGATCGGCTTTGACAGACGTCTCTCTGATCGGGATGGTCATCGTGGCGCATACCGCCGCTACGGATCCGGTTTTGTTTTCCGCCCATCCCACCACCCCCGCACCCTTCCCGTGGCACACCGACCCGACAGTGTCATAGACACATTGGGTACTCTCACACATGTTTATATTATATTATAATAGGTACGTGTATGTGTTGATAATAATAACAACGAAAAATTACACATTGGTGTACTCCACGGTATACATCTCGACCGCCGACAGAAGACTCGAAAATCGTTATTACGTAACAATATATATTTTATATATACAGCCATATAAGTACCTGGTAAGTGGTACCTATACTATTATAGATTGCGTACAATCAACTAGTGTGATCGCACGCGGATATTATATCCGAGTATACATGACAGCTATATAGTAACTGGCGGCGCGGCAAAACTTTCCAATCGTCCGTCCATCTGTCTGTGCATGTATATAAAAGTATAATAAAAAATAATTGATACATATTGTATTATAGTACTTTCCTGGCACCGCAGGTACGATGTCGTTATTGGAAAAGAGGTACAATCGGAGATTACGAAATACGAACTCGCCCACTCACTCACCGTCACCTTAATACCCTCTAGCGGTCCACAAAGGCACAAGCCCTTCAACCCCTACGACCGGTAGCAGACTCTATAGCGTGTGTATGAGATTTTTCCAAGTCACCACCTCCGCTGGGTTGAATATTTTGTATATTTTACATAACTCCTCCCACTCCTACCACCCAGTGACGTAATAACGGAAGGTAGGATTTGGGTGTCGTATCCCCCGTGGTCATTTTTGTTATACGTATTTTTTAATTGGCGTTCGGACCACGTGAGAAGGAGAACTCTTATTTTAGATTTTTGTCATCTTTAACAACAATAACCTATTATTATTATTATTATTCAAAGGTTACAAATTTATATAAAAATATGATTGGACGTGTAAAAGAGTCATGAGTGACATAGGTATACATTTCAATATCCACCCATGAATTCTGATGAATGAAGTTTTTTATTTTACATAAAATTGTAACATTATTACAACTGACGTAAGTTATTATTTGAAAACCTTATAAAAATTCGCTTTATTCAAATCAATTTTAATACTGAAATTGTTTTGTTTTGTTTTCGAATTAGAACTAATTCAAAAGTGAAACAACAATGTTGGTGCCGAGTTAATTCAATATTTTATCAATGCATTTTGTAATGTCATATTAATTGATTTTTTCTAAGGACATGCTTTAATATTTTTTGTGCATATTTGCATACGTACATTTTAGGGTCATAAACATTTTAACCCTATACTTATTTGCAGTAATCATCGTTACTCACTGCTCATCAACGACATACGAGTATATATCACATCACTTTTCGTTTGGTCACGAGTGTGGAAATTCCGTATAGTTAACGATCAATGGGACATAGATATTTTCCAACAATTTAATTGGCGTTCAAGGTGGAACAATATATTTATCGATGACAATAATTATTTAGACTGTTGTTAGCAAAAAAATACTACACGTTTGCACTTCTCCGATTTCCGGGGGCCAGGTGCATGACGACTACGTTTTTTAATATATTATACGGAAAATATAATTTAGTTTAAAAAATCAATTACCTGGCGGCGACACCGCGGATAGTTTAAACAACCGTCATCGCAGCTGGTTACGCATCGAATGACGTTTTATATTATTAGACAAGTACCTACGTCTGGTGCATACATCGAATCAAATTTGTTTTTCGGTTTAAAAGTTCTTGAAATGACCTTGCATTAATGCGTATGTATATATAATATGTCTGTCTATCTACGGACTGATATATTGTAAAGTTTATGATATGCAAAATGTCCTCTTTTTATATTATCGTGTTATTGTGTCTTATAAATTCACGTTGTTAATCGTCCGCGTCTCGAGTAAACCACGGCAGGCGTATATATAATAAATAATAATAAACTACTGTATTTATTTCATAAATTATGTCAAGTTAACCAAAATTAGAAAAAGTCATATTCATATAGGTTATAATGTAGATATGTAATTAGTATTCAATTTTAATAATATTATCATACCTACTTTAAAAAAAATTCACGTCGGATCGAATTATATATAGCTACAAAGACAACGATGTTTGTTTTAGAAGATATTTACGTTATACACTAACATCACTCACCGCAAAAGCCACAGCCTGGTGAGTATTTAATAAATATATCTATTATATATTATATAGGTACAAAACTACAAACTATATTGAACTGCATACAAATATGCACAATGTCGTATTTCGTATACAATCCATTAGGTCCAAGTCGTGGGTGAAAAGTGATAACTGGTTTAGTTTTTTATCGGTACACATTTTTGGATCACGAATTGCGATCGTACAATGTACATTATCTTATAATTACGTGATGTACCTCGTCTATGTTTAAAAGTATAAAGCAACGATAAACATAAAACAGCGGATAGGTATGTACGCCATATTATCATTATATTCGCATTTTCTCTCTTCTTCTGACCCTCCATATAAATATTCGATGGCTATATAAACGTCGATTACTAAAATCAAAAGGGGATATTAAAATATTTGCTTTCAGTTACTATACATACGCATATGGCATATACATATACTTATTATAATATTATATATATATATCCTGTATAAGGTACCTAATACATTCTTTATTTCTTTGGTATGTAGAACCGTGTTTTGATTTCTGCCACTTAAAAAAAATAACAATGATAATTATAATATTGTGTTGAAATATGATTTCCAAGATGGCAACGCTGCAGGACAAATGTCATGAATTATTGCATATATAGTTGAATTTTACGAGCCATAAACGCGATTAATCGATGGTCGTGTAATAAAATACGGGACGCGGGTACATCGTATATAATATAAAGGTTTTTTTTTATAATTGTAGCGGGACGATCAAAAGATGGCCAGTACTTTACTACGGCGCATTAGATAAAAAGTCTTCCTACGTTTTAAATAGAAGAAGAGAGAAAGAAATTGAGAGAGGGGAAGAGAGTGAGAGAGAGATAGGAGAGTTTAACCGACCCCGATCAAAACTTCAGGAGCAGCAAATGACATAATAATAATATAATTGATAAAAATAATGATAATAATAACAATAATAATAATACGGATACGGCATATACCGGTATTCCGCATATTCATATACGACGTCAATATGTAAGATAATATATTATTATTACTTTATGATTTCGGTAAGTTCTGTAGATATCATATAATACAATAAAATAATCATCGGCAGATAATTACGCAGCAAAGTGCCCGCGAATAGTCTAGATGTACACTCTCCAACATTCATAAACACACGAGTAATAATAATATTTATATGGGCTAAAATAATAAGAATGATGACAGCCCAGTGCAAGTACACGACGTAACTAATAAATACGACATAAGTATTTACCTTTATTTTATTTATACAGTGTCCCATAAAGTATGCGGTTTTTAAAAAAATGAATAAATCAGTAAAATTGTATTGGAAATTAATTTATGTCAATATATTTACATTCAGCAACATCTCCGATTTAACTATAAAAAACAATATCCGGCATAATATGACCCTCTCCAAAAACTAAAAATTAAAAAAAATTCTATCAAATGCATTGTGAGACACCCTATATAATGTATCGCACTGATTGGCAGCCGCGACCATATATGTTCGCGTGAGTGCAGAAGGCTTACTATATATGAGTAAGTATAATACTGCTGCGGCAGATAATGATGATTTAGTCTTATTGTTACGCAGTCCTGTAAAGAATACTCAAATACATTTTTTTTTTTAAGTATTTAAGATACTACTCAAATACTTTAATTGTAAAGTATTTCAAATACTACTCAAATACTTTGAAAAAGTATTTGGAATACTTTGAAAAAGTATTTGGAATACTTTTCAAATACTTTTGGTTTTTAAAGTGGGTTTCTAATTATCGTAATATAAACACATAGGAAGTAGGTAATCTAATAGTTATCTAATAGTTTTAAATGGAATATTGTTATTCAATATTCAATAACCTTTTTTTAGAAATCTGGTTTTCACAAACCTTTGGGCTTCGGCTAACACAGAAATACAGAATATTAAATAAAACTATTATTCTATTATTGTAGTTGACAATAATATTTTTCCAACCAATTATTTCGAATAAAAATAAAATGTTCGAAATAAAAAAACCAAAGTATTCAATACCAAAAAGTATTTAATACAAAAAAAAGTATTTAAAATACCATTCAAAATACTTCATGCTGAAAGTATTAAAAAAGTTATTCAATACTTAAAAAAGTATTTGAATACTTTTACTCAAATACTTTTACTTAAATACTTTACAAGACTGTTGTTATGACTGTTATTAATGCAGCAGGAGTATGGACGAAAATCTGTTCATATTTAAGCCGCTAGATAATAAGATCTAGTTGATTCATATTATTATATAATAGGTAGTATAATATATAACGTGACCGCGAGTGCAACGATGATACGTGATGTGCGTGTTTCCACTGCAGTCGATTGTATGCATTATCGTCGTGTCTTGAACAACTGCAGTCGTAATACGCAAATCAAACAATATATATTATACACTTTCCGTGCGAATGTGATAAACAAACACTATAGAAACCGTGCGATGTACGGCTATACATAAAAGTATATACAGGGTGATTGACCAAACATACTCGCCCACCTTTTCTTCCACAAAAATGCTGCAGCAGTTGTTCAAAGTCTTATTTTTTCAATTTTAAAATAGGTTTTACACCAAGTATGTACCATATTTTTTACTTTCAAACAATTGAGGTTTATTGTACTGTCTACCTAAGAAGTGTCCTGTGGAGATACAAACTTCTGCTTTTTCAAATTAGAATCCCCTTTTTCTATGATGTACATTATTAAGGTGCAGATAATTTTTCTGAACTTTTTGATGCATCGAAATCAAAATTCGAATTTATACCTAATTTTCGATCTTAACTTTGTTTAACTTTGTGTACTGAAGATAATCATAGGTGCATAGTAATGGGTATTAGAGAAGATATGGGGGCTTTAGTGATTTGAAAATTTAAGTTATTGATATTAATCCATCATCATTTATAAATATCAACGCATAATAATGTATTATAAATGTCAACTTATAATAATTACTAGATGTAATTTTAAATATTTTTATATTTTGAGGAACTAGCTATTTCATCGGAGTAAAAATTTAAAAACCTAAGAAACTAATCGTTTAAATTTTTAATAAGGTGTACATCAATATTTTTAAAAAAAATGTATTCACTAAATAATTTAGAGCAAAAATGATAGTTTTACTGGAAAAATAGAATGAATCGCTACATTCTTATATGTAGTACGAAAAATCTCGAGAACCCGAAAACATGATCGCTTTGAGTAGATAAAAAAATTCCAAAAATCGGAATTTGAATAAATAAATAATTATTTTTTGAGGAAAAAATGAGGTGAGCATGGTTGGTGTATCACTCTGTATAAATGTATACATATCAAGGCGTTTGTATATATCTTATAGACAAAGATGACACCAACTGAACCTCCACCACTGATAGACTGGCCGGATAAGCGTTGCATTGATACACCGCTGGATTATCGTTACGGCGTTTTATCCGCGACAGAATCGACTCGCGGCTCGGCGCCTTCGGAAACCGAAGACGGTACCCTGCAACATAGGTGTATCTATATAGATTATAAAATACGTACATAATATTATTATTATTATACCGATGAAGCGATACGCGCGCCAAACGGTCGTGTAATTAACTCGTCAGGAATATAATACATATGTACACTGCCGAGGACGATATCTTCTCTCGACCATCGCGCGATCGAACTGTCGTTCACAGATACACACACACACACACACACACACACACACACACATTTTGTTTGTCCTTCTCACAGAACTCAAGAGTTTTGTTTTCGTTTTGCGCACCATCGTTCGATGCAGGTTTAGACGTCAACTGCTGCAACAGCTTTTGTGTATATTACGCGAGTGTGTGTGTGTATTGTGGCGTGTACAGCTCATCGTGTGTATAGTTCATGTCCGATCGACCAATCCGATAATATTATAATATAATGTACGAAACAACGAGAATTATCATAATATAATATATCGCGGAAACACGAGACCTGGTGCAAACACACACACACACACACACACACAAACTTTTGTATATATATCACCTGACTGCTGTTGGGTTATGTACTTATGTGTATATATAGGTTAGGTAAACGTACATTATCACAAGACGTGGTATCCTCGGCCGTCGAAGAAATCGCGCACCGCACGCCCACATTCCAACGGCGGCGCGTTTATATTATTATCCTCTTCGTATTCACACACACACAAACACACACACATTTATATATGATACCTATAACGTCTATATAGCCGCCGCATTTCATTCTTCGTCACGGTTCTTTAGTATTGCGCCTTTCGTCGCTCCCCGCAATCGTGTACTGCACACCGGATATTATTATATCATATTATAATAATATAATATATTATTGAAGTGTAACACCTTCCGCGAAACCGGTGAAATTCACGATCTTGTGTCGTTTCACTGCGTGCGATTTATACGAGTATCGGAGTAACCATACGTCTTGGACACAGAGTATAGACTGTCCCAATACGCTAAAACACTGTATGTTCAAAACGGGACGTACACCTGCATGTGTTGTCTCTGTCTTACAAATGTACAGCATAACCAAAAACTGTTTTGCGGGTAACAACTTTACTCTCTATGTGTTTATAGTAGAATTACCAAAATTCAATGACGCATAGGGAAGAACTTTATCTGTGAAGTAGCACTAACCAATAATCATTTTTAATAATTAAATGAAAAAAACCTAATGTTCTCAAACCGATAACTTTAATTTTATTTATGTTATCCAAAAAATAAAAACGTTAAGTGACAGATAAAGTTCTTCCCTATGCGTTGAGACATTTTGGTAATTATACTATAAATACAGAGGGAGTAAAGATGTTACGCACAAAACAGTTTTTGGTCATGTTGTACATTTGCAAGGAGTTGGGGGACCATCTTCATGTACGTGAGTAGCACGTCCTCTTAACAGTATATTAAACTGAAAATCCATATAATATGCTATTTAAAAAAATGTTAGGGTTAGGGTATTTGGGTATTTACTATCGGGTATTTTAGTATAAAAAATTACAAATACTAGTTTTGATCTTTTAGATCTTGTTCATACTCAGGTAACATGTTACTTCTAAAATGCATGGCTAATCATAAAACAAATATAAAAACACATTAAAGTTTAAATTTATATATTTTAATGTATGGCTAATGGCCTAGTTGTCGAAGCCAAAACTAAGTTGTCACGACCAATAAAACAAAAAAGCTTAAATAATAGACGTACAATAAAAATATAAAAACTGAAACATATAAAAAATGTTTTGATTTATATCGATTATAATTTGTTTATTTTAACTATTTACAAATAAATGTATGTGAGCATTGACCATGATCGTATTCCTTATAACACAATTGCTACGGTAGTATTATATATATACCTACAAGTTTTAAATGGTGTATTGTTGTTGTGCAGTAGTTTTCTTGGACATATTACCAACATAAATATTAAATGATCTTGAATCGGTAAACTCCACACAGCCCTGGGCCCCTGAACCCTCTATAACGATATAATGTATTATACATAGTATGGTAGGGATAGGTAGGTATAACATGTACAATGCATGTAAATATGTTATAACTTATAATATTATACTAAATTTTAAAGTATATATACAGCGTATACGTGATGATTTTAATAATAGTATTTAAAAAAAGTATATAGGTAGTAAATAATTAAATTAGATTTGTTTTTATATTCTTATAAATTCAAGTTAATTTAAGATATCTAACACGTATAGAATTATAAAATATTTTCTAATTTTGTGTTTAGTAATGAGCTGCGTCGCTGCGATCACAGATCAGTCGTATGGTACTTCCGCATAACAATAATAATATAATTCGATATTATTAACATAATATTATCATAAATGTTACGCATAGTTAATATAAAATACTTTTGAAGACAAATGCCTAGTATAATTATACGTGTGTGGCACGGTGATGGGTGACCAGTGACCACCCGGGTTTTTAGTGACAAATCTTTGCCACATATATACGTGTGTCCAAACCAACCGCACCCTCTTCCGCAATAATAGGCTAATATACTTTAGTTGTCGAAGCCTAAATTAAAAAAAAAATTATCAAAATTATTATCATCTAAGTCATAAGGAATTAAAAGAAAGGCGTATCTGGCTCTTTAATTGGTGGTTCTTGTGATGCTAACATAGTAAGTATAAAATATATTATCATATTTTTCTAAATTTGTATGTATAAAATATTTTCAACTGGCGTTTAAGTCTCCAATGGACGAACATTATAATATATTTACCTATACTAATAATATTAAATTGTTAATCAACAAAAAACCAGTGATTATATATTTATATTATATTATATTCAATTATTTATCATCTTCCTTTATACTATTGTGACTACTAAGAATTTAAAACAATGATATATTGGCAAATGTTATTAAGAATTATCTTGATCAACGATATTACATAATAACTTATAACTTACATTATACGTCCATCATTTTATAAAAAAATTGAAAGAAACAACTGTAAGCCTAAGTACTTATAGATATAGATAACTGTTATAAGGTCTTATTATACCTATAACAAATGTAAGTACAGATAATTACATATAGAAATATTATATTACTAATTACTAAATGAGGTGTATTATTCGTGTTACAACAGTCAAAATTTGTATAATATTAAGTAATTATTTTATACTAAGTAAATTTGATTTACCTACTATTACAGATAATATATATTTTCGTAAAAATGCAGTATACTAAAACAGTTATTAGGATTAGGACCATTGCTAATAATCTTTTACTTAGTTATTATAACTACCTAAATATAATAATTACCTATAATAACAGTTAAACCCGAATTATTTGCGACTTTCTATATAGGTCACTTATTTTTTCATAGAAGAAGTCTTTAAAATTTACCATATTAGGTACCTATATATCATTACAAATATCTGAATGTTTTAACTTGTAGGCTACCGCCTACCAAGTAACATAGATAATCGAGATGAACAGAAGATATCTAATCATATCAGATTCTGACACTACAGTAACAAGTCCGATGACAATAATATTATAAAATATATTAAAGGTATATATTATATACCTAAGTTATATTTTTGGTGCAATTTAATTAATTCATAACATATAACGTTCTGTATAATTATTAAGGCAATGAATTGACTGACAAAATAGTAATAATTTGTATCATTAAAATTAGGTACTGCTATTTTAAGCGTTAGTAAGATAAAGTAGGTACAAAGGTAATACAGCAAATTGTATTTTAAAAGAAGAGGAAACATTTTTTTTGTATTTTTAGTTTTGATGTGAAATAGAGTGAATAGATCTATTTCCAAAATTAAAAAAAAGAACATTATCTGTATTTGCAAGTTGGGTTTTTAGGATATTTAAATTTCTAAGTTCGTTATGTCATAATATTTTGCGTAATTAATAATAGTATTATCGTTGCTCGCTTGAAAATTGAAGTACTTATCGTGAAAAAAACAATTAGAGAACACAGATAACATGAACTTACCTTTAAGCTTAAAATTAAGTTCATTCACTTGAATATTAAATATTAATGATGACAACGCAATATTGGTTCTCCTGCACATAAATGTGCCATGTTGACATATTATATTCGTTTGTAAGACGGAAACAACAGATGCGGGTGTGGCGTCTTATTATATGGGAATTTATTAAGGTAGAGGAGCATAATAATATTGTTGTGTGTCTGCAGATTGAATACGATGAATACGATATTTTTTTTATTTTTTTACAAAAACTCGTTTGATTATGGAAATTTTATTGGCAATTTTGAATCAAAGAATTATAAATAATACATATAATATGCAATGCATGTTGCATTGGATACGAATACCATATACGGGACATCATCCATTTTTTCACCCTGTATATTATATGAGTGCATGTCGAGAGCGCGTGAACGACATAATATATACATTCCATGTGAAACATCTACTTAAATGTGTAGACATTTACGGTAGGTAACGTAACACGAGCAGCTTACAAATGTTGATACTTATTACATTTCCGTATAAAGTGACATGAAGCTGTAGGCATATATTATTATTTCGTATGTTATTAATAGTAGAATTTATAGAAATTATAATATTGAAAAGAAATTGTTAGTATTTTTTAAAATGTAAAGTTATATAGAATGTAGTATGTTCTTTTTCATTAGACAATCACTATATTAAATAAAAAGTCGATTTAAGAAATTCATTGTATAATATATATAAAATTAAGCTAATTTACCAACCTCATTAATAATATTAGAGTAAATTGTTTTACAAATAAAATATACTTGCAGGTAGGTACAAATACTATGTTTACTGTTTATCTGTTGATTGTTTGATATTATTATGAGTTATAATATTTGTAGATAAAGTACCTACTATTAAAATAAAAAAATTAAATAGTAAACTCTTTTCATTTTTAAATAATATCTGTGCATTAATAGTAAAAATATTATTATAAATTACCAAATAATATTCTATAGATGATTCCGAACTATTAGCTATAGTAAAATATAATATATAAAATACGTAATTATTATAGATGAACAATGTATTGATGTAATTTTTTTCACATTTTTTTTTTTGTTCAATGATTTTGTTGTATTTGATTATTTCCTGAAAATAATTATAATTATGGAAACCTAATAGAGATATGAGGAATTGTATATATTATATATTAAAAAATATTTAAGTATTGCTACATGTGTAAGAAAAATAATATTAAAATGTAAGTGGTTTTTATATTAACAAACCGAGTATAATAATAATATAATTATTTTTATTATTTAACTACTATATTATATAGTTATTGTTATCAATCATGTACAATGTAGGTTTAAGTAGTATCTCTTTAAAATCAACAAATCATATACATTTTCCACTGGAAATATCGATTGAAAACTAGAAGTCCAAGGTATTTTGTTTGCAATTTCCAATTTTAATGTAATAAAAAAATATGGTAACATTACTTTTAAATTTTAATATCCATCCAACTATCCGAGTAAATGGAATATTATATAGATTTTTAACGAAATGTGCTGCTCATTTTATATAAATCTTTCGTGGGCAATTAAAATGTGATAGGAAAGTAGGTGCAGATTATGCAGATCATAAAATAAAACAGTGTCACCACCACACCCACAGATTGAAGTTGTAAAAGTCTTCCGAAATACGACGACATGTTATAATAATAATAAAAAAAAATAATAATATTATCATGAGTCAGTAACATATAATTCAGCTGACAGTCTGACACATAATTTATAACGTAATCGTATATATACGAGTATACGCGAGAAGAGAGTAGTATAGGTGATGACGAGACACGAGAAAGACGTTCTTATCAATTATAACTATACCTATACTAATAATAGGAAAATGAAAAATATCGAACAAAGATTTCTAAAGATATAAAGAGAGAGAGAGAGAGAGAGAGAGAGAGAGAGAGGAAATAGCGAGGGATAATAGATCTATAGCTTTGCGTGGGTTATAATAACGTAATGTGTCATAACTCATATACCTAGTTATTACTTATTTGTACTTATTTTGATAAGGGTATAAAATGAAAACTAACAAAATCCAAACGAATAGTTTTAATTGAGTCGGTCGAAGTATCATCGGTATAAGTCCGTTCGTCGTCGTCAGAAATTTAATTGGAGGTATACCTATATATTATAAAAAATAAATTTTCTCGATGATTTTAAATCACTGCTTATAAAAAATCAATTTTTTCTCGCCATTAAACTTGTATGATTTGCATAGCTTATAGTTTATTTATTATTTTTATCAACAGCCATCGGGTACTGGACGAGTTGTTCAATAACGCATTAAAATTGTACACCTCTATAAATGTATAGTCTATGAACTCAAGTTTTTATGTCATGATAAAATACACGTATAAACATACCGAATTTATTCGACTCTAAGCCCTTTCGCTACTATAATAAATTAATATAATATATGACCTATAAATAAAACATATATATCCGCTTAAATATGAGTATGGATGATTGTATAAATATAATATTTGTAAATAAACCTAATGGTTTTATACGTGATTGAGATTTCATCTCGATGAGTTGTCATTATAAAATAGCTTCCTCTAAAGCCGACTTATACGCCTCGGAAATAACAAATTTATACCTATACCCATAATATTATATTTTCTGTTTCCATCGCATTTCCAGTTTCTCCCACTATTGGATAAAGTATTCTAAATCCTTACCTTATAGATTTATTTTAGATACGCGCGGTGGCGGTTATGTATACGTGTGCGTATATTATATATAATTTACAAGTTTTGATTACAAGTTAGAACATGACTATTGTGTACTACCAGTCAAACACGAATACCTAATAATTACTAATTCGTTTTGCACGAGATCATCGAGATACGTCGAATACATTTCATTCAAACCGGTGGAGGGGTTGGAGGAGGGAACTATAAACGCAGCGAATTATATGTCTATATCGCGAATCGCGTCCGCCCGCTCATATAGAAATCGTAAATTTATAATTTATTAACGTACCCACGGGAAAAACATTATTACACATTTATAGTAGGAAAACAAACCATAAAATAGTAAAATAATAATTATGCAATTTAGGTACATGTATAGGTAACTGGTAAGTACTACGTAGGTACAAGTATAGTTAAAAAGTGTTAGAATCGTATAATGATGGTTATTATTGTAGATCAGTCTGTAATGAATATATTATAATATAATATACATAATATTATATTATAATATACTACTATAGATCAGCCGAGAGTTATTCGTTTCCGTCAAATTTAGGTACTGTTTTCAAAAATCAATAGGAGTAATATTTTCAGTTTCACGCGATTGACGTGTTTGTTGATCTGTTTTGAATATTTTATATTTTTGATTTTTGGATATTTAATTTATAACTATTATTTGTGTACACACATTAGTTTGAACACTTGAAATTAAAATGTTTAAAAATATATTAATATTACGATTCGATTTGTAGAAATGTTCGTTGAATTAATGTGCATAGAATAATTCGTAATGAGTTGTTGTTCTCCATAAAATATCACTGAAATTTCACCTCACTGTGGGTAGAAACGAACTATTTTCAGAAACATAATATTTAGAATACTATAAAAAAATAAAACCAAAATTATGACTACCAGTAGTTCTTATATCGCAAACTATAATTTTGTGAAAACGAAAACCAAACATTTTTTTTAATTTGGGTGGTAACGAACATTTAGTTTTTAGCGGAAACAATGAAGTGCTATTGATGCTAACACCCGCAAGCTTGAAATTCAACTCAAAAACCACATCAGTAATTGTTATACAATGTGTACAATTTTGTAACACAAATAAAAACATTGTATACCCCCCTCCCCATCACTCGTAAAATCTAAAATTGATTTGCGGCTGCCAACGTGACGCTGCAGCGTAATGGCATCCGGATTGTGTTAATGTGTTGGTCAATTTTATAGTGTATATTAAATATTTATAGAGTAAAATTTGTATACAGAATGTAACAACTATTACAATACCAGGTATAATTTAAAAAATACTCCATTATTAAACGCGCGTAAAGTTAATTTATACTGAGTGAGTATTTAAATAGGCCCGTGTGGCCTTGTATATCAGTCTATATATACTGTTATGGAGTTGGTGATATTTAAAATTTCAATTTCTGAGCACGCGATATAATATTACCTATAATAACAATTTTACTACTCAAGATAACAGTACTAATATGATAACGTCGATTATTATTAATATGCAAATGGAACGTTTCCCCAAAGCTTGATGGCTGATATGCTGACGGATCGTCTAGTCTGCTCGAATACGAAGTGACAGGTAAATGCGTTCATCGTGATTGTAGAATGTGTATATAATTTAATATTATACGGACCTTGAAAAGTTCATTTAAAACACCAACTATACTTTATAAGTAAGAAATCAAACAACACATTGGCTCAAATTGTCTGAAAGTATTATACGGGTGCTTAAGCAAAATTTGAAAGGTGCGGAGCACGGAATTATCTAGTCTATACCTAAATTAAATGTACATTTCATGTATATACCAGTATAAATTAATAAAATAGTTATCATAATAATTCATATTTTATTATTTTGTACGTCGAAAATCTTAGAAGAATATTAATCTAAATAATATAAGAATTGTGTGTAACTTAATTTTTGTAAAACGCATTGAACACGTTTGGCATACCTATAGCTGGTGTAGAAAGGAGTGATTTAATTATAAATAAAAAGCACAACAGAGACGTTCGTTATGCGGGCATGCGGCAAATTTTGAGATGTAAGCAGGAAGCCTCAGGCATTTTGAGTTAAAAGAAGATATGGCGAAAATCAAGAAAATACTGTCAATTGAAACAAAATAACTATTCAAAAATTACGAGGCAAATTTTTCTTTAAGTACCTACCTGTTTCCAGTAACTTTATAATTATGACGGTTTAAGCAATTAAGGATATTATTCTTTACTCTGGGTTAAGGTATTACATCTTTAAAATATCAAATTAACAATATTGTATATTATAATATGTAGGAGTATTTAACTTTCTTATTATTTCTTTTAACGTCTCAAGTATTTAAATTCTACATAGTTAAACAACTAGATTAATAATTATTGGTTGCAAAGTAAATTGTTTTTAAGCAACTTACTTTCGTTAGTCATTAGATTGTCAGCTTGTCTTTATAGATAGTATCAGTTTTAATATCAGGATACTGATTAAGAAGACGTGTACTAATTAAATATATACAATATACATATACTTAAGTATTTTTATTATGCATTTGACTTTGTTTATTTCAAACTATATTATACTTAATGGATTTAAAGTTAGAATCAAAGAATGCTATCAAAAAATATATAAAACCATTTACCTGATTTCAATCATAATTACATTTTGTTGCTATTACTTATTTCTTTTAAAAAATAAATAAATAATATAAGAACCAGGGACTAGAATCTTGATGATTTTTCCGGTTCCGGTTTCTATTCAGTTCCTAGTAAAACTTAAATTTCAGTTTCGATTCCTATTCGATTCCCAGAAAAACTAAAATTTCGGTTCCGGTTCCGGTTCGGTTCCCTGAAAAAACTAACATTTATGTTTCGATTTCTTTTCGGTTCTTAAAAAATAAAAAAATTGTCACCTGATTTGGTTTTTTACTTATAGAAAATAATTTGTCAAGTAAAAGTATCGGTTCCGGTAAGATTCCCGTTTTTAAATTAATTTAAATAATTGTTCCGGTGAGGTTCCGGTATTTAAATTAATTTAGATAAGGTTTTCGGTGAGGCTTCTGTTCCCAATATTTAAAGGGTTCTGGTTCTAAAACCGGTTCTTTTCAGGGAGGTTCCAGTCCCTGATAAGAACGCTAAAATACTTCATTAACAGGGGAAATCAATTAACGGTAGGTAATGAAAGAATTTATTAACAAACAAACAAATAGATGTTAAATACATTTCTCAATTTAAATGTGCATGGTATCTTAAATATGTTAAAAATTATTTGGGTTTACCCTAAAATGTTGGATTCAGATATTTCATACTCCGGAAACTGGAATTTTTCGGGCATTTTAAATTAATATATAAATGATAATTTATGCACAATGAACATACTTATGTATATACGTATACTAATGCACTTTGAACTAGCAACATTTTTACTTCAAAATAACTATAATACACTTAGTACCTAATAATAGTTGATGAAATAATAATAATATTATTCCTAAAGAATTTATATAACATAAACGGTAATCACGTGACACTACTTCTATGAAAGCTTATTATTACAGTACAAAAACAAGGGCATTTTCCTGGCACTCCCCTTTCCGAATTTTGAATTCAAGCCAAAAGCTTTCGTTTGTGCTGCATTTGTGCTGAATTGTGCTCGAATTTTATCGTTTGTGCTGCAACCCTTAAGGAGTTATAAGGGATAATGATTAGGGGTGCCAGCGAAACGACTGCACCCCCACCTCAGAATTTTCAAATTTAAATTATGCCATTCGTTTGTGCTGGTTTGTGCTCGAGTTTCATCGTTTGTGCTGCAGCCCTTCAAAAGTTATAAGGGATAATGATTGGGGTGCATTCAAAATTGTGTTAAATATTAAGTTATTTTTAGTTAAATACTGTAAATTTATAATTTCTTTATTACCTTATGTTTCAATTTTAGATTCTGAGTGAAACGATGAATGTATTGATTTTACAACGATGTGTGTTTTTTTTAATTTTTTTTTTTTTTGTACGATAAGTAGTCGAAATAATGCTTCGATTTTCAACTTCAGCATCTTGTTCAATGGAAAAGTGAATATTGCTGATGCATTGGGGAGGTCAAAATTTAAAATTCCCAACAGTTTTCAAAATCTACGAAGACAAACAACACAAAACTTAAGGAAAAACGGGAATTTTTACGCAAAATTGGTTTTCCATAAAATAAATTTTGATTTTTGGTCTAAAATAAATGAAATTTTTACTGGTTAATTATATTTGTATTTCTAAACACAATAAAATTTTCAAAATATTTAGATTTGTTTTGAACTGTTTGAGAACATTTTCTGTTTCCAATTTTATTATTCTTTTTTTTCTACGAATGTCAATAAAACTTTATTTATTGGGTAAAAAAGCTTGAAAATTTAATACAAAGCTCCTACTATATTGTTAAAATGACTTGAAAAATATAAAAAATCCTTAGTCACAGTTTTTATTTATAAGCATTTAAAGTTCAAATCTTGTCAAAATACGGCAAATTCACGAAAATTAGCAAATTATTTTGAGTTCATAAAAATTTTTCTTTTTAAATCTAAGATATGAGAATGTAATACAAGATTACTCATAAGTTTATCTACCTTTATCAAAAAAAAAAAATGTCTACAAGTAAATCAAATTAAATTTTTAAGAGCGTTTGAAGTTCATAATTTTACAATATTGGATATTCATTCGATTTCACATGAAGCGCGGTTTTGTTATTTTATTGTTATTCAAAAATTGACTCTTTTTGAGCTGTTTGCGGATACTTTCAGTTTTCAATTTTCTTAGTTTTTTTTTTCTATAAATATCAATAAAATTTTATTTGTTGGGTAAAAAAGCGTGAAAATTTAATGCAAGGATCCTGATTATATTGTAACAACAGCAGTTGAAAAATATTAAAAATACATAGGCACAATTTTTTTTTAAAAGCATTTAAAGTTCAAATTTTGACAAAATGTATCATATTTAAAATTTAATATTTATTTTGTAGTTAAAAATTTATAACATTTTCAACTTTTATAGCTAAGGATTGAAAATTTAAAACAAGGGTCCACGTAAATAGGTAAATAGGTAAATATAAAAATTACTTTATTCACAATAATATCATCAAATATACTTAGTAATATCATAGGCTGACTGACCGTTTTCGCTCAGAATCGTTTTTCTTGTACAATGATTATATTATATCATTGAATTCAAATTTAACACCATCCATTACATTGACTCACTTGTAACCTACTGTACAGCAGAGCGACTTTTTAATTTTTTTTTACATATTTATGTATATAATATTTTGATTTTTTTATTACAAGAAAGTTCGTTTCATAATATTATTACATTGTTATTAAGTAAGTATATTATTATACATAGGTTATTAGATTATTACGTTATTACATTATACAATGTATAAGTTATTACACAGAATATGATTACAATATATACAATTAATTACAAATACAATTATTTACATTACGTTTGAAGGTATACAGATATACCTATTTAGTTTAAGATATACCCAAAACGGCACATAATACGTGGCGAAGAGCCGAGATAACAGCGGGAGGGGACGTTGCAAAATGATACGATATAATATATTTCACTAGTCTATGACGTCAATAGAACCACAACAAAACAATCGCCTTACAAATTGTTTGATCCGCCTCCAAAACGAACGACGTTGAACAGGACGTCCGTGTTCAACGGCGGTTACACCAGTATTTTCCGCGGCATTCGTATCCAGAAACTCCGTCTTGTCGGGCGTTACAGATGGAAAATCGAGAGCATCACCAGCTGGAATCACTGTCATACATTCACGCGGCCTGGCCTCCAGTGAATTCTCGGAATCGAGATGTTCGCCTATGCAGATATCGCCGGTAACCTGTAGAGACATGCGACTTGGCGTGGATGCAATCTCTGCAGGACCTGGTGTCTTGACATCTAAATCCGGACGCTCGTAGTTGTTCGGCACAGATACAAATGTTGGCGTCGATATGTCGATCGCAGGAGATTCGCACGGCTGCAGTTGTGTTTCCAGCTCCGGCGCACTCGTGAGACACAATGGTAACGGCGGCAGGTGCTTTCCGTACTTTGTATTGGCGTTTTTGATTTCCGACGAGACTTCATCAAAATCTAACAACCTGTCCAAGACCCTCGGTACCATAATCCATGGTACAGGCGATGAAATACTATAATCGTCACGTGACGACTGTTCATCATTTGGACACAAAGATACGGGTGGTACATTTAGCGATTTCTTTACGGCCGTCACCACTAACTCTTCAGTGAGCTTGTCCAACACCTTGAAATCAGCCGAAGACAATGACATCGTCGTCGGTTGTTGGTCACGGAGCTCACTGATGGCACATACAATTCGTGGCCTCACGGTCTGCGAAGGGTCGTCCACCGTGTATGCGTCATCTTCCGTTGAGTTAGATGAGAACGTTGAGGATGGCTGTTCCATTATTTCGGTGTTACTGTTACTTCCGCACACGGTGAAACTATTATTGAAAAACTGTTGGACCGTAATGAACTAATAAAGTGGTTATTGATAAGTGTGGTTACTATGTAACACAGATACGAATTGTACTTTGTAGATTTTTCAAACATTCATGTACATGGCAACGAGATATTTCTTGTTTTTGTAAATATAAAAATATCTGGATTTTTTAATATATTATATGGGTACGATCATTATTTATACATTTTTTTTTAGTTGAACTGATCAAGAATACAAAACTTAAAGTTTTTTTACTGTTTAAATAAAATCTATAACTTGAGGTGCATTTCCCAGGCACCCCCACTTCCGAATTTTGAATTCAAACCAAAGGCTTTCGTTTGTGCTACGTTTGTGCTAAATTGTGCTCGAGTTTCATCGTTTGTGCTGCAATCCTTCAAAAGTTATAAGGGATAATGATTGGGGGTACCAGCGAAACGACTGCACCCCTACCTCAGAATTTTCAAATTTAAATTAAGCCATTCGTTTGTGCTGGTTTGTGCTCGAGTTTCATCGTTTGTGCTGCAAACCCTAATTAGCTAGAATGGATCTTTATTGGGGGTGCCAGTGAAACGGCTACACCCCCCCCCCAAAAAAAAAACGATTTGTGTGTCCAAATCAGTCCACACACCACACACGACCCTTACCTTAATTTAATGACATCTCTATGATGAATTTTTAAAATTATAAGGATTCATAATTTATAATATTGACTATCTAATGATTAGGTACTTCCATGATGGTTAATATATTAAATTGGTTATTAATTGTAGTATAAAATAATTAATTGTTTAGAAATATATACCATTTAATGAATTATTACTAAACTGTATTGATACATTAGTTTCATTTTAATATTATATCCAAATAGAACTATAAAGTTACAGGAAATGTATTTTTGTCTGTTATAGTACATAGCGTTTTTTACTAGTTCATCAATCATCACTAGTTAATTTTAAAATAGTAATTGCAATTTTTAGCATTAAATTATGTAATTGTTTTACAATGCAATTAAAATATATATATAACTTTTATAATAAAAAATTTATATTTTTTAGATAGTAAAAATATATCCAGATTTGTCAGACTAATATACTAATCAGATTACAGGTTCTGTTAATAACTATTAACTTATAGTATAAAGTAAGAGTAAATACTTATAATATATTATTGACTATTGCCTATATACATTAATCAAAAAAATATACTTTTCTATCTTGTGTCTTTTTTTTTTTTATTGATTTGGTAAAAGAAATCAGTATTTTTTTTTTTAATTCTGTTTATTAGACGTACCTAGACATATTATTATTTTCTAATAATGTTCGGCTTCGGAAATCGGAATATTGAATATAGTCGTAACTCGTAATAATAATACTACATTATTACATATTATTACGATTATTTAAATGTTATAACGTGATATCAACATTATAAAATTAAAAACCCAAATGTACAATTATAATAATTATTAGGGCTAGGATTTTATTGACCTAAAGAACTTGAAAAATGATCTTATAATAACCTTAAAACGATCCTAAAATAACTTAATAACGACATTAAAATTATAAAAAATGACCTGAAACTTAAAAAAAAGTACTATAATGCAAAATAAAAACTATTTATTTGAACTCGTAAATGACCAAATCACATTTTGTACTTGAAAAGCTATATTCTGTATATCATAAAAAAATGCAAAATCCTGTACTATCCTAGCCATAATAATTATACCATCATAATATTTTATTTATATACAGTATACGCACCAATATATTATTATAATGAGTTGCTTGAATATACCCATAATTATTTACCACAGATAACGAAATTAATAATAGCATCAATAGTGACCAAAATAAATGTATTAATATTTAATATAGTCATATAGATGCATTGTGTTACCGTTCTTTCGTGATTGTACCCACTACCCAGTACTAAAGTAGTAAAGTCCGACAGTCAACAGACGACGGTTCATAAAGGTATTTCAGTATTTAATATTTACCATATTGGGCATGATCATGGACATAAATCATAAATTAACACAGAAGGAATTTTTATATTTTATTATTTATTTGAAAATTCCAAATTATTAAAATCCTCCGGGAGTGCCTGTCCATAGGTGTCCATTAATTATTTCTTATAGTTTTTGGTTTCAAATAACTTGATTGTAAGAGTTTGATTTTAAAATCTACGTAATCGTTATAAATTGTGAATATACTTGAGACAAAGGAAGCGTTTATAGTTTAATTTTTTATTTTTCAACCCATATAGTTGTCTCACATCATAAGCATATTTTTGTTTTGGCTCACGACAATTTAATATTATTTTTAATATAATAATAGTAATATAATTTTTTGAGTTAAGTATTTCTCGGCCAGATTTCAACTTAGGGGACCGTTTCTTCACTAAACGTTTCAGTTTAGGCCCCTCAAAACTGTACTCCTTGAGTCGGGAGTCCTCTACCCTCCCTAGGTGTATTTTGGAAAATGTTTAGTTTTCGTACGGCGTTTCTGAAACTCAAGATTTGGGTAGATTGGGGGGTCGATGATTAAATTTGGTGTCATGTGTCGTGACCGTGGGAGCCGTTCTTCTCCGTCTTCTGGGGCTTCGAAACATCAAACTTGGTGATTTTTCAGGTTTTTTGGCACAGAGACTTAGATTTTGGTCGTGGCGAGCTGTTTTAGTAGTTGGTGTTATAGAGGACTTTTCCCTGGATCAATGGGTACCCAGATCAAGGTTACCGACTTTTGGTTCGGCAGTTATGATTTTTCGTATGTTCGTTTTGCTCAGGAAACTACGTAGTTGCGTGTTTTTTGAATTTTGAGTTTTCTTTTGATCACTAAAAAACTCGAGATTCCGGTATTATGGCATATGAAGATTCAAAAATGGTTTATGGTCGAAGTGCGTACGACCATTATTTCACCCGTAATCGGGATAGAAAAAAGTTGAAAAATGCATTAAGTGATTTTTCGTATATTCATACGTTTTCTAATGGTATACGTTCATTTATCGTTTTGAGTAATAATTATTTTGAACTTTTTTTTCTTATTTAGTTATTTAATGTCTTACCAGGTCCGCGCTGTTAATGTATTAGATTTTTTAGCCTAAAGTCGTTTTAAAGTGTGAAAACTATGAATATGAGCCTTTTGTTCATGTTTTTTTTTATTATTATTATGTTTTCGTTTGTTTTTGGTTTTTGGTTGACCAGTGCTCGGCCCCTTTTTGACTTAGAAGTCTGTTTTTTCACCTGTATATACTATAACACAACTGCTAAGTTGTTCAAACGGCTAGCTCAGCCTGTAGAGCATGAAACTCTTAATCTTGAGGTCTTGGGTTCAAGCCCCACGTTGGGCACCAGTGTACCACTTTGTGGTATCACCCGTATACAGAGTAACACATGGTAAGACATGCTAATTATTGTCTATACATTAAATTTTATAAATGCTACATTACTCTCTTTCAAATACTTTTTCTTTTGATTTCTGATCATTAAGTATTTCAATTCATCAATCAGCCATGTTCGAAAAGTCACGTTGTTTTAATTCTTATTTAATTATCAACCATTCATTGATTCAGATTAAATTAATAACTGAAGAATCACAATTATGTATTCAGAAAGTTTTTATCACCTAGCATAGTAAAAATAGCAATATATACACATTATTTAGATACTTAAAGGCAATAGTTGAACATTCCAAGCATAAAAAAAAAAAATAGATCAGTTGTATAATAGTAATTTAGAACCCAAACACATTAAGTTGAAGAAAAAATGATTAACAAATACAGTAGGTGTACCAGGTATAATATATTTCATAATTGGTACCTATATACATTCTTATTTTGACCACTACAGATTTGGTATAATTCATAATATAAATATAATTGTATGTACCTATAGTCAATAAGTATCTATAATCACTAATCAATATTAAACTAATAGGTAATTTTATTATATTTTGACCTTAATTGTTAACCTTGCTCAGTTTTACATTTTTACACTTTTCGTTTTGATTTTTGATTCAACAGTTAGGGATGTGTATTTTTTCAGTAAAAGTAAAAATTATTCAAAGGGCCCTTCAGTTATTTCTATTAGTTTTTTGAAGATAAAAACGTACCTATATTTGAGAATTTTTGTTTTCACAATTTATTACAATTACGTAAATTTTAAAATCAAACTCCTACAATTAAGTTATTTGAACCTAAAAACTACGATTAATAATTAATGGACACCTATGTATCATTTTTACCTTTCGACCACAAGCAATTCCCGATAAAACTCTGTCTTCGTTTTAGGATTTCACGAGTATATTCTCGTAAGAAAGGCTTATAATTTTTGTATGAGCAAAGCAATAATAACGAAGGGTACAAAGAGTACAAAATAAATAAGCTTAAGATTTGGACCAAACAATTCGTTATGTGTCCCCCCCCCCTCGGTCAAATAGATGGTTGGATATCAGGCTATAACTGGCTCATTTGAAGTTACAACATTTTGAGTTGAGGTTGTATTATGGTTCCATACCACCCTTTCCCACTAATGATCCCCTGTAGTTAATTAGGATTTGTAGCACAAACGATGAAATTCGAGAACAAACCAGCACAAACGTAGCACAAACGAATGGCATAATTTAAATTTGAAAACTCGGAGTTGAGGGTGCAGCCGTTTCACTTGCACCCCCACTAAAGATCCATTCTAGCTAATTAGGGTTTGCAGCACAAACGATGAAACTCAAACACAAACCAGTACAAACGTAGCACAAACGAATGGCATAATTTAAATTTGAAAATTCTGAGGTAGGGGTGCAGTCGTTTCGCTGGCACCCCCAATCATTATCCCTTATAACTCCTTAAGGGTTGCAGCACAAACGATGAAATTCGAGCACGATCCAGCACAAGCGTAGCACAAACGAAAGCCTTTGGTTTGAATACAAAATTCAGAAGTGGGGATGCCAGGGAAATGTAGCTACAAAAACAATTATTTTTGGGTCGTTCCGTTGATTTATATTATAATACACAGTATAAAAATATATACTATAGGCAATACTGTAAAAATGTTTAAACAATTACAAAAAAACTTGCTCCTTTAGCATCTTCCGCCGTCTGTCCCCGTTTTTCGTCTTTTAATGTAAGATTGTACACGCATTTTATATGAATTTTAACATTAAATATAAATTTTTAGTTAGTGAAATGATTCACTTTGTACTATTGTTTAAACATAATATAATTATCATTACAATAATATTAATTATACTTGTATAGATTATATTCTTTATGCGTGTACACCACAAATAGTATACACTTAGAATTTCAGTTATTTAATACGCACTGCCGGGGAACCTTGAAATATTCGCAATTTATAGTCTACACGTGTGAGACAAAAAAAAAACATTAGACAAATAGTGCAATAACAATAATGTCCAGCACAGTATACTCTATACACTAGCACATAATTAATTAGATAACGAATATAACATATTACCTATAATACAATATTTTGGAGATGCTATAAAAAAAGAAAACAATTTAAGCGCACTGTTTGATATTAATATTATCTCTTTCTGCGGCCCACGGACGACATGGACATTTTTTGCATTCACGAAAAAAAATTTTTTTTTAATATTCTCTATAGAATAATATTTTTGAAGATATGACATCGGTACTATTGATCCGTCTAAAATTGTAAAACGATTTAATATCCATTTAAATGACGTACAAACATTTGTTTCTATTTTTTAAGTCGAATATAATGTTAAATAATAATAAAATATAAATCTTATATGTCAAACCCTCAAAAATATTATACTCTAGAATTTAGTAGTAAGTGATTTTCCTTTCATTATTCAAAAACCACAACAAAACAATTGTACCTGACTGGTTTTATCTATGTTGTGTACGTATGCGTGCAAGATCTTCTGAAATAAATTCAGTTTTAACATTTATACTTTTCAATTCTTCAAATTTCAAAATGATAAAATTTGCCTATTTTATGTTTATCCCTAACCTTCCCGATCCCAGTAACTAAGTATCTATATTATAATAAACATAATACGAGTATTATATTATAGGAAATGTGAAATTGTTTTAATATATAAAAACTGATTTAATAAATATTAGATATTATACAATATTACGGTTACTCACACATGTGTATAAACATGATGACAATTTAAAACAGATCGTAACCTAGAAACGATTCTAGATTTATGTGATTAAAATTCTCTAAAAGGATTATATCTCATTTAGTATTTTAAAATTTTATGAACATATATAAAGCCTTGTTTATGTTAAAATTATCGTCCCGTGCCACTGTGTTACACAATTGTTACTATTACAAACATTATCACATAAATAAATACCTACATTATTTTACGTATTCACCGAATGAAATTATTAAATGAGGTTGAAGAGAGCATATTGTATTGAATTGAATGGAATACCAAAGTAAGGTTGACAGAATTGGTTTGATTTATAGTGCAAAATAAAATGGCATGCGGTTTATGCGTTGGTGTAATTGTATGCATATATATACCTCTTATATACATTTTTAAAGCTAGTATTATATTATACGCTTGTATAGAATTATACATAATATTTAAATGCGAAAGATGAAAACCTATATCGTTCAATTTGAAATAAGATGTATTTAAAATAATCAAGCTGGAGGTGTAGCGTGCCAACAATCGCGGGACGAGGGTGGGCAATGGCCAATGGGTGTATAATGTATATTTAATATACTATATTATTGTTCTGAAGGTTGACGAGACGATAATTCTATGGTCAGTGTGCAGGTTATTGTGCACGCGGATACATATTATGATCTAACAATGTAGCTCATAGACTGCTGGACTGGTACATCGTAATAATATAATGAAAATCAACACACCTGTATATAATTGTTAAAAATAAAAACAATTTTTTAATTTACACTTTTAAATTAAAACTGTAGTAGAAAACTTTGTTTAGGAATTTAAAGACAGAATAGTCAAAAAAATATTATTCCACTTGAGACTATAGTCGTTAATTACTGGGAATGCACTTTGTAAGCTATATTGGTGTATCGCGCTGCAGGACAATTGCAACTTATAGAATTACTCATATATAAATCCTATAATTATTTGGGATATTAGACTAATATGACTAATAGACTAGATCTAATATTGCTATATTATACACAAAGCACTTACACTACTTTATTTACATGTAGTACTACAACTGCGACGTGGTCATAAATTTAGCCTTTCTCATTAAGATTAAGATTAAGATTAAGTATAAGATTAAGATTCTTGATGATTAAGATTAGAACTATATAAGAGATCGTTTGTATACAAAAGTCTAAACTTAAAATGCTGACTACAACAGTTATTTTATAGCATGCATATACTTTTTTTATATTATACATTAAAAATATAAAATTTCCAGCGATAATAAGTTTCACATATTTAGGTAATTATATATTATGTTTAGGTATTGCAATACTATAGTCTATAACGATATCCATACATAACAATTAACGATGTACGTGTAAACTTATACTACATCGAAATATTTGATATTGAGACAACGTGTTAAATTTTCAGTTTTCTATTCTTTCACGCCTAATTACGGTTACGGTTACATTGGGTGTGAACATAATATAATACTACATATTTTTAAAAGTGTATTATCTGTACGAACGATTATTACTATTATTCATCATGGATTTTGCATTGTGGAGTTATTCTCTGCAAGTATTTAAACCAGGGTTATTATAACTTATAATAAATAATAATATTATATCATGTCATTTTCACAATATTATTAATTAATTTTGTAATTATTATTATTATTATTGATCATTGAATATACTTGTTGTGGCGGCTAGCTACTATATAGTGGAGAATAGAGGATTTCTTGTCGGGGCAGGTAAGGGCTGCCCTAGGCACAATAATATTATATTCATTCACAACGCGTTCGTCGAACTAGTCACGACTCAGAGTGGTTGCGGTAACGAAGAAACTCCATGACATATTATACTACGCGGCAGCAATGAGCAGACCATCATCATCGTTCGGGACAATACGCATTAGCAGCTCAATTAGAACTTACGGCCGGACGTGCCCATTAAACGGCTTTTAACCAAAACCGAAAATTGTTTGTTCGGTAAAATCGTTTTCTACACCTCCAAACCTCCCACCATTGTCCAATCGCTATAACTACGTGTATATAACACTGCGCACACAGACGTGATATTTTATGACGTTTACCTATCATAAGTAGGTATAGTACGCGAGAGACTTGTTTTACACGTGGCACACATCATGCGACGATTGCAACGATCTTTCTACAAATAGCCGCATAATGACATAAAACATTTTGACTTGATATTATAATAATTTATAATGCGCGTAGAGTGTACTACCATTGATTATAATACGAGTATTTTGTTTAGTCAAGTTTTATTGTCAAACATTTTTGAGTCTAAGCACTAGATGATTATCATTTTATTCTCAAAGTAGTTTTCCGAAAAAAAAATTACACAAACATAAAACTAAATAATCATTAATACTGCATACTACAAATATAATCCACATTCAGTTTCAAATAGGTAATTATATAATATATCAGGGGTGGCCAGCGAGAAGAGACTCTCGAGCCACCAAATATATCAATAAAAATTGAAGAGCCAAGATGTAAAAAAAAAAAAAAGGTCATATTATTATATATTATATGACCTTTTTTGGCTCTTACGTTAATTTACGTCTAATGTTACGTTAAGATGCGAGTCGCAAAAGTTATGACGCGAGCCGCAGTTTGGCCACCCCTGTAATATATTATTAAGAGGTCGGTACACAGCCATTTGTTTTCTCCGTCTTACAAGTGTGTAACATATCAAATTGACGCTCAGCGGATCACATTTAGTTCCGTTAGTTTAAACATTAAAATGAATCGACCTATTATGAAACTATATTATGGTAAGAATATTATCTGTTTGTAAGTGGGTTTTTTATGATTGTTAAATTTTTTTGCAAGTTATGCGTATATAATATATAGCTTAAATTTAAAATGTTCATAACTCACTTAAAAACTGAATTATCGCAAAAAAACGCACATCCGAAAACAGATAATGTTCTTATCGTCAAGTTTGATTATAGGTCGATTCACTCAAATTTTTAAACTAATGTAGCTAAACGTGATCTGCTGAGCATACATTTGTTACATTACGCACTTGTAAGACGGATACAACAAATATCTGTGCAGCGTACTAGCGTAATCTTAATATAGAATAGTCATTGCCTATTGATATGCGAGAAAACAATATTTTAACAAAAGTAGGACATCAAATGTGCATCACACATTCACACAAAATAATGATACAAAATTAATCACTTATGAGTTATGACTTATGAATTATGATTGTAACTACGATGGTCATTATATTATAATAATTAATATTATGTTTATATAAGATATTATATACAAAAATAAAATCATAGATACACGAATATCAAGGCCTGATTTACGATTTTCGGGACAAAATAAAGTGTATAAAGGGACTAGTGGCGTATCTAGGGGTGGGGTTGTAAAACCTCCCTAAAAACTTTTAAATAATAACAACATTTTCATTAATAAATAATTTTCTGATAAAAATTGTAAAAAAATAATTTTTGCCCCCCCCCCCCAAAAAAAAAAAACGCTGGACCCGTCATTGAAAAGGACCAATGTAAACAATAAAAGTTACGAACCAACTAACTAAAAAGAAAGTTAATTCGTTCCATTATGATGATATAATACTATATTATTCGATACCGTCCGAGAGAAACGTCTCTATAAAAATGTCGATTACATTTTTTCTCTGTATATTTTCTTATATGACTAGGATTTATAAGTACATGGGTTTTTTACGAATCGCTTTGAAATATTATAGAACAGAACACGGGATAAGCAGCTGGTAAGAGAGCTGGAGATATCTTATATTAAAAGAGAAACAGTGATTTTGTGATAAAATCTAAGCTCGAACACGGGGTGTTATTTAATTGTTATTACAAAAAAAAAAAAGAAAAAAACATACATACGTAATTTTATTAAATTTAATACAAAAACCTGTATACATGATTATTATCGAAGCGGTGTGCTTGAAATCCATTAGGGTCGAATCTCGTACGTAAATGATGCGAAGACACTTAATCAGTGGTGATGTAGTGATTGAAAAATCAAAAAATCAATGAGAAATAAAACCTTAGTAGAAAACTATACCCCCCCCCCCCGCGGTCCACGTCCATATCATAATAATAATAAATGCCGAACGCATAACATAATATAACCAGCTAATGATAATCACTTTCGTGCATATATAATATAATAGATATCATATCATATTATAATATTAATATAATATTATATATGTATAGGTAGGTACAGTATATTACTATAATACCGTGTAAGAGATTTTGAAAACGACGTCATTAAGGCACCTGACATACCGTCACCTCGGTGATGCGGTATATACCTAGCTAATACCATAATATAATGCACGCGTATATAATATGTTGTAATGCAAACGGCGATTCCAGTGGACAGGTGCGCCTACAACGCGGCCGTCGCCTGGTGTCCATATTATAATTATATTGACGTTTAACCTATCTATAAGGTGGATGGGATCGACAGAACACGCGGCATTATCGGCGATTGCGATCGCGATGGAGATACTCAGATACCCTTTCCCCTCCCCTCACCCACGCCACGCTTTTCCAGAACGCGATAACTCAAACCGATTAGGAAATCGATATACATAATATTATTATATACGTATTTGTGTGTGTGTGTGTGTGTGTGTTTATACAGTATGATTCACAAAGCTGCATGCTCACACCCATTTTTACATTTAATAACTAATTTAATCAAATAGTGATTTTTTGAATTTTTAAATTGATAGGTGTGCATAAAAACCAATATTATCTTGAAATTATTGGGACTTTTTGTAATACTGTCTGTAATACAAGTGTCCCGCGGCGATTCCAACTTCTGTTTTTTTAAATGCAAAACCTTATTTTTTAATTTAAATTATTTGGTGGATAATTTTTTTGAAAATTTTTATGAACCTAATTTTAAAACTCAAACTAGTAGTTTTTCGGTTATTAAAATGTTTGTATTAAGCGTATACTAGTCCTTAAAAATAAAAAAAAATATGTATAATATTGGGTCTAGTATTAATTACAGGTCACTTGGACCATTTTTGTAAATCATAAAATATATTTAATGAATTAATATAATTGACTAAAATGTTTAAATTACCATAGCCGAAAACGGAAGTTTGCATCTCCACTGGGCACTAGCTCCTTATGGAAGTAGTATAAAACTATATAATTAAGTATATTTGAAAATTGCAAAGATTTGATTTTGAATTACTGCATTATTTATGAAGAAAAAAGCGCCTGATTGGTGGATCACCCTGTATAAATTCATATTATAATTCGAAAACAGACTTGACACACAGGCGGCGTAAGTTTTTAGAATTCCGTGCGTCAAAGTCCATAATACCTGTACATATATATATATATATATATATATATAGGTATCTGCACGTGATGCTGCAGCAGATGTGAGTGTGGTTATATTATACCCAATCTGTAGTTGTATATATATACAAAGGTATCTACATAATGTTATTATTATTATTAGTAGTATTATAACAGCGTCATGTACCTACACTGTCTGTATGTTATATACACGTCGAGAATCAGCTCCGCGCGTGGACATGACTGATAGAGGGCCGTCGAGTGGACAAGGCGCTATCTTTATTGCTCTCTTGTATTAATTAATGCTAAACAACGTCCGAGGTGGAAAAAATAAAATAGGTATCTCGTAGCCGTTAATTGAAGTTGAAGTGTGAACGTTTTATAAAACGATCGGAACCGGAAAGCTTGTTAATCGTGCCGTGCGCGACGCCCCAAACACCCACCAGCGCGACCGCGGACATACCGTGCATATTAATGGGATGTAAAATAAAAAATATAAAAAAATACCGTGTTAATTGTTGTCAGCCGACGACCGGCGATATAAGGTTAGAAAAACGCCCGTCCGCGCTGCAGTTGCTTTATATTCGAAATGAGAAAAAGTCCATATTATATTTTATTTACCGCGTACCTATCTTTATATACACGTAGGTACTTTTATAGTTTTATCACCTACATATTATTATTGTGTACATATATTATTGCAGGTACATGCGCACTACGTTACGTACACTATCTACTTATATGTGAGTATACGGTGTGGGTGTGCGTGCAGTATATTATAATATACGTGTTTATATTATACAACATTACGTGTGTAGGTATCTGGTATATATTGTATAATACTCTTGTATTAGTTATGTGTGTGTATAGTAATAATAAAGGTACATCTTCAAACGAACTAGCTGTAGCACTATATCGTCTATAAAAGTACCAGCTGTGATAAGAAGTCGTACCCATAAACCTATAAACTAGTTTATAAATATTAATATTTTACATATTCATAATTCACTTAAAAATAAAAATATCGCAAAAGACCAAGATAATTTCTAGAACAGATAATTGTCAATTCACTCTAATATTTTAAGCAATTTCTCCTATTGCCGATATGGCACAATAAGAAACTGAGAAGTGACGAGGATCCAGATTTTAAGCTAATATATATATGAAGTCAGTAAAAAAATTAAGAATATCTTATATATAAAATTCTTATGTCACAATGTTAGTTACAATACTCCTCCGAAACGGCTTGATAGATTTTTATGAAATTTTATATGCATATTCAGTAGGTCTGAGAATCTGCTACTATCTATTTTTCATATCCCTAGGTGATAAGGGTTGTCCAGAAAAAAATTAAAATAATAATAGTGTATTATATATTGGTTGCTATCGGTTAATCGGGCATGTTTATTGATTTGTATTATTATTTTTGTCAATATATAATAAATATTATATATAAACGAATGTTTGTGTATAGATTATATCTCTGGGAAGAAGATAGGCTAATAAAAAGGGTAAAATTTGGTTTTTTTATTCATCGGATTTTAGTACGGTTAGGTTAGGTTAAGATTTTGTACTAATTGATTATATTAATCCACTCTAGGTGGAATTAAGTAAAAACGACAAGCTTGGTATAACTTTGATACTTTAGAGTTAAATCATACACTTACGTACAAACAGCACGGGGTCCGCTATCTACCGCAGGTAGATTGCTTACCTGATAATATACTGCTGCGAATCAGAATTTTAATTCCGGGCAACAGGAAAGTTCAGATAAATCTAGAACATCATACACCGAATGTTAAATGATGCATTGAACAATTGACGCATTTGAGTCATATACAGTTTGTACATTTAATGGGTAACGAAGTGCACGGGATAAGCTAGTATTATTATATAATACTTCATTATTAAAATTAACAATATATTATAAATGTAATCCAAAAAAATTATCAAAAAAAAAAAAAATACTGAAAAATAGTGTGCATGACTATTGTATCAAATTTTTAATTTGTTCTAAATTTATACAACATACAATAAGTAATAAACTATGATATGTATAATTAATGATAAACGCACAAACAAAATATTGTCAAACCATTATTCAAATGTATTAATATATATATATTAATACATTTGAATGATATAACTGTATTAATATATTGATGTATAAAACGTATGATAAATGTAAACATCAAGTTTAAAAAATATCAAAAATCAAAATATATATCTCCTCAATATTCATATTTAAGTCATATAATTTAATAAAATGTATGACCAGCACAATGTAAAAACAAATAATATATTCTTTTCGATTAGGAATAGCATACTAGTACATAACATTTTGAACTCATCAACAACGGACATATAACAACGTATAAAGCTTAAAAAAGTTAGTAAACAAATGTTTAAAGTTCAAAATATTATTCTAAACCAAGAGCCAAGAATCAATAACAAACAATAAAATCATGTTACATAACCAGTGTTGGGAATTATCTAGATGATTTTATCTAGAATCTAGATAAAATTATTTTTTTAATTATCTTATCTAGATAAAAATAATTAAATCATCTAATTATCTCATCTACATAAATTTAATGGTTATCTGTGGTAATTTATCTAGATAAATAATATAATTATAAGAATATTTTTAAATACTGAATAGCCAATAATTTACGAGAATCGAGTAGTGATTTCAAATACCAATATTATTATAGTTAAAAAAAGAAATATTTACTGAAATATTGTAAGTTTTATTTTGTTATTTTATTTTTATTCAAGTTGTATTAAAAATTAAAATTGTATATTATTTTAGTTGAAAAATAACGTTAAAGATTTATTAATTAATAAATATTACCTAATTAGTAATTACTAGTAGGTAAATTACATTATTTATAATATAATTTTAAAACAAATTATCTATTTTTTTTATCTAGATAAATTATGTTATGTTTTATCTTATCTAGATAAATTTTGAATGAATTATCTGTTATCTTATCCTGCAGATGATTTTTTGGTTATCTTTTCCCAACACTGTAACATAACCCACAGTATATAAAAATGAAGTCACGTAAGCATTATGAATGTTTTCGCCACACGTTTAGACAAGTACAGTATATAGTTGCGTACTGTTAACTACTTAACATAATTATTACCAAAAAAATAAAATAAAATAAAATAATATACTAAACTTAAGTAATAGATGCACAAATTATTATTTGAATACCACTTTTGCAGTTTCAAAAATCTCAAGTGACACACAAAAAAAAAACAAAATGAAACTGAAGTCGTGTCAAGAAAATTTACAAAACCGTTAATCATGTATATAGTATTAAAAAACGCTATGGCCTATATAATGCGGTTATACGATACAGATGCACGGATTGTGGTGACCCATTTCCCGACACGTTTCGTACGCTGCGTATTCCGCCGCCTAAATTATGGTTGTACCAGAAAACCTCACACTTTTGATTACGACCTGAAAAGGGTCCAAAGACAAAAATCGCGCACACTGTATCGGTCATTGTATAACTAAATCTATAGTGGGTTAAAACCGCACACTTTTTTTAGTGCTAAATAACGGATAAGAATATAATATAAGATAACAAGATTATGATACTATACAATAATCATGATAACAAGTTTAAGCCTTTCTTGTCAACATTATACATTTTTTTGTTTGAATAAATAATAAAAAAAATAGATATACAATATACATATTACATATACATTATAAAGTATTATGGTAAAGAACTTTTTGGGGTTAAAATTATAAGTGTGCGGATTTTGGATACAACAATTATAAAATTGTGTGGGTTTGTCCTATATTTTATCTCAAGTGTGTGATTTTAAGAGTCAGCGTAAGCTGTATACAACCATGGTATGAATAAGGCATTTTCCATCGATGGTACAGACCACCTCTATTTATAAATATGTAAAATTAAGAGTTACTTCGGATAAAAACGGAGGACCTACATCGGTCGTGGACTAAGCAGCGATGAGTACAATTTTTTTTTGGAGGAGGGAGATATCAATTTTAAGTTACGTAATCCGAGATCATTTAGGAGGGATGAACGCTTAAACCTCACCGCACAAGTTTGGCTTTGGTCGTGTATAGCCACTCAAATACATCACGGAATACCTATATAACGAGTCAACTAAAATTCCATATGTATACTTTGTAGTCTGTACACATATTTATCCTAAAATAGTTTTGAGTTTTAACATGCATAAAAAAATGTATTTAATATTAAAAAGGTTGAAATTTAAATACTCATATTAGGAGATGTATATACAACATACAATCATTATTATTAAATAACAGTATGGTTATCACTAGATGCAATTAAGAAGTATATTAAGGATTATATTATTATTCGTATTAATACGGTTTTATATTTAAATAACTGAGTAGGTCCTGAGACGATTAAAATACATCCCGTTAGGAAATTTCTGTTAGGTATCGATACTGCAGAGGTCACACTCAGTCACAGTGCAGCTCATCAGGTGGTTCCGGTCAAGTATCGATTGGGCACTATAAACGTTTTGTGTACAGGTATAATTATACTCACTACATTGTATAATAATAATAAGAATATACCTATAATCTATATAATATTATGCATCTTCAAATGAGCTAGCCCTCTTTGTCTATATTATATAAATAACCACTAAAAATTCCACTCGTCTATAGACGCGTGCTACGCGCAGTGTCGTCCGGGAAACAAGAGGACCAAATTGGAAAAAATTATCGCGTTTACCGGACGATAGTTGGGCAGCATACCTGCCATTGAAGAGAATAAAAAATGTATAAACGTGGGTGGCGAGGGTGGAGCACTGCTGAAGTTTGTACACATATATTATATACACCGTAACTATTTATGTGTATCTAATTTTGGCCATATAGTAAGGTGTACCAGAGTGTATACACATACGTTTAAAAACCCATAAATCAAAAGCCCCACGTGATCATCCTTCGTACTTAAAAAAAAAAAAAAATGTTTTCGTTACATTGTATATTATTGAATCGGGCGGGTTCCATAATGTGTGTGTCCATATTTTTCAGTCCATCGTTATTATCGTATATATTCGGCCACTCAGCCGAAACAACGAACATAAAAATATATAATAATGCAGCATTGATAATTGAGTAATTATTTTGTATTTATATCTATACCTACAAAATATTATGATAAACCACACCACGTATGTTGTGCACATCACGATTGCGAGAATGCAATTTTAAATTGTAAAACAACTTTTATTTTAACTGAAATTTCATTGCGTTAACCGTGTTATGTCAAATTTTTCATTTAATTGTCATCGTTTAAATACAGTAGCTATACCTAATAATGTATAAAACAATCATCAAATGCTATACCTACAACAGAGGTATAAACGTATATAGTTATGACACATTCGTGTGAAATGTAAATGCTTGATTATAACATTTAGAATGATTAAAGTAAAATTGTTCGTAATTAAATACGCGTCTCACATGAACAATTGCTCAAAAATATCTTTTCTACAAGAGTTCCATCAATGGGCGGTAATCATCACACACGTGAGGTATTGCCAATTTATTGCCATAATTTTTTTATTATATACACGCACTCGATTTTACGACGGTACATTAAATCACACCACTGTTTTAAGTACATAGAATAATATACACATGTGATTAAAAATAAAAAATTAAATAATACGATCGTATAATAGCTATTTAAATCGGATGTGTCTCGTTGGCAGTGTTGGGAAAAACTCTATCGTTAACAAAACTACAGAAGATTTAAGTTTATACAGCTAATAAGTTTACATGTTATTATGTTATTAATTAAAATTGGTAAACGAGAGTTGGTAATCATTTTATTATGATAAAATAATAAAAATAGTCGAACCATTAGAAATTTACTAAATCACGGGACATAAGTTATCATTTATAACCAATTTACCTCGCATATAATATTTTGGCTATAGTGCATGACTCATCCAAAATTCTTATGAACCTACGTTGGACAATTTGAAATGTGATACGCTGCAACTTAACAAGTGGGGTTCATATAATGTGTTCAAAGTAATTGTCGTCTTGTGCATTTTATTACTAAGAATTAAGGTTTCAAGTCAAAAGTGCTTATATTTTTAGATGAGATAAGGTGAACTCTAATATAATATTTTCTGAAAACGTTGAACAAGTTCTTTGGATGAAATGCACTCATATAAGATAGGCATACATATTATTATACAAATATTTATAATAATAATTGTAAATAAAGATCTCTCTCTCTGAAAACAGTAAAAACTCATAAAAAATCTTTAATGTACCTAACTCGACAAAATGTACATATTAATATAATTTTATTTAAAATATATATTATTTTTTCTGTATATTTTATAACCTATCAATATTTTGGATAATTTTTTTAGAAATTTTTAAAGAAGGGATATTATACTTAACAATTTCAGCTGTTTAATTATTATTACAAAACTATGATAGTTTGAATGATATATCCCTTCTTTAAAAATCTCTAAAAAAATAATCCAAAAGATTAATTAGTTATAATAATACTATATTATATATATAATGCTATAGTTGATATAGGTAACAAATAGGTATTATGAATTTAATTAATATGTATTAGTATTTAAAAACAACATTTATATATTTACAAACTGTATTTATATATGTTGAATAATAAGTAAATTTGATGTGATTTGATTGGCGGGAGGCGGAAGTCACCTAATGGTGGCACCCCGAATTTAAAAATCTTAAATACGATGTACTATTCAATAAAATATTATAATTTATCACAAATGAGTAAATTACTGTTTCATATTTTCTACTCAAGTGGGCCCATTGATCTTTGTAATCGCCCACTTTTAGAATGCTCTGTAATTAAATTATTAAGGTTGCCGTAGATAACCCAAAGACCTGACGTAGAATTATATTTAAACTTTAATTTAAAACAACACAATATAATACGTGTGTCCCGACGATGAGTACCATATTTTCAATAATAGTTATTGACATTAAGGGGGCTGCATCAGATGAAAAAAAGTGACTTTTAGACCCATATACTAGACAAAACTGGAAAAATTTGGTTTGACAGATTTTAATTTTGAAAACGGATTATGATTGATTAACAAGTTTACTAGGGAATGGTCGAGGTGATTTTGAACATTTTTTTTTTTCAGCTGTGATATCCAAGAATAAAAATATCGAAAAAATATGATATTTTTGTATTAATTTTATTCATTATGACACTAACAATAATTGGAATATTTAAA
>NC_042494.1:65791903-65835509 GCF_005508785.2 Acyrthosiphon pisum
TTAAAATCTGTCAAACCTAATTCTTCCAGTTTTGTCTAGCTTATTGGTCTAAAAGTCACTTTTTTTTCATTGACTGGAGCCCCCTCCAGCCCCATTATGTTTATTTTATGATACGGAATTTAAATATATTGAAAAACATTATAACAAAGAAAATTAATGTTTAGATAGAAATCTACATTAGTTTTGATTTTTGATTAAACCTGCTGCAGCCCCCTTAATCACAAAAATACACTTTTTGAGTGAATATCTTGTTAAATTGAATAAATAATACATCTATGACAATTACCAAAAAAACTTTAACTATTAGCAAAATAATGTTTATATATCTTATAATAAATGTTTTAATGTACTTAACACTTATAATATACGAGTATATTATATTTACCATCGTAGCTATAACATAATAAAATACATATAATTAATTGTTTTACCGTAGTATAATTTATAAATTTGTGGTTAATCGACAATAGGTACTAATTAAAAAAGTTGTATATGTATTGTATATATTTACAAAATATCATCGAATACCTGAGAAACTCGAACAGTGTTTGCGCTTCCGCCGTTCAATTTAGGTTGTGATGGCTACAATAAAGCTTTTGTTGCGCGTTTATACATAGGTTCCAACAGTCAGTCCTAAAAAAACTTGTTCATTCGTTTTCTTCAAGCGGTCTGATCAAACAGATTTTAAGTCGCCATCTTCGAACGTTTTCGTCGTTTCGTTTGCGAACTTTTTGACTGTGAAGTCTGTGATAACCTTTAAAGCGACTTCACACTGCTCCGTGAGCCGTGATTTCCTGAAGAAAAAAATTCAGCGCTGTCATAAGCTGAATCTTGTAGTTAGCGGTTTAGCACAAAGTTTATACATATATAAATACTACACCGTGTCGTATAAAATAATCACAGTTACCATAGTTAACAAGCAATACCGCATAGACTGATAAGAATTTGAGGCCGTTTGTTTACATTTTTGTATGATATGATTATAATATATTATCTATGTATTGACAATCAACACTCAATAGTCGATACTATTTATCTTATTTACCTCAATTTGAATCATTGTATTGCCGTTGATAAGATCTATGGGTTAACGGTTCACGGAATGTGAGCCTTTCTCACGTACTACTCACGCGCGGTAACCCCCAGGAACGACCTAGCACAGTCTGCATGACCAGGTTAAACGATATTTTCATCGGTTAGTCTGGTACAGTAGTATCTATGTGTAGATTATAATAAAACAGTCATGGCCACTACACCGTGGCTGTTTTCTCTGTGGTCATATCAAACCGTTTTCGTTCAGTGTCCGTTTGATGCTTAATAATAATTTATATAAAACAGTGTTGTGCATTAATTGTGCTGTAATGCGACGATATTCCGAGAAAATGATTCTCGTCTCACCTCCGACGAAATGCGTCACTTGATTCCCGAGGATTACGTGCCCAGCGTTAAGGTAAGATTATGCACTTAAGTCAATATAGTCATTAGTAACCAATATATCATTCATTGCAGGTGTCCATGCGGCTGTTCTTTGTAGGTAGTAGATAATACTCTTTGACACGCTTCCATGTGCACTACCGTTATTTAGAATATATCGTGATTTAATACCAGCTCGTGTTTATCATTTATAGTGCGTATGTGTATATAAATTTGTAAGATCCAATAGTAAAATCTTGAAAAAATAGTCTCTTAACTCGAATGGATGAATATTGTATTACCTTATCCCCAATGGTTTATTTTACTTTTAACATACCTAATATGATATATTAATCATATATTTCATCAAATTAGCCCCCATCCTTATAAATTTTTCCAGAAAACTGATATATTAGTAAAGTATATATTTTTATATGTGCAGTATAATACAAAATAATAATAATAATATTAATTTAATTATAAGTACAAATATATGTTGTATTCTTTGTAATCTTGTTAATTTTATAATGTTATTATAGCGTACACTTTAATACATTTCTTTTGATTTTCTGTGGGTTAATTGAATACTTTTGTATTTATCAATTAAAATAATGTTTTGGTTTATACTATTTATAATGATCAACTGAAATTGAAACAACACATCAACCTTGAAAATGCGCTTGTTTAAATTATGCATTGAATAACTTGAGAATTAAACATTCTTTGATAACTGCAGCAAGACACGCTATTATACATTAAACGCAGTAAAGATAAGTTATAGATATTAGATGTATATCCAACACTAAATTTGTTTAAAATGGTCTTGCAATGTTTTTACTTTCAACTTTGAAGTACCTATATTAAAGTAACGTTCGCGAATAGTGACCGAATTTCGATTATTATTTATTAGTTATTACTTATTATTGGATGTTAACTATTATACTCCTTTTCAAAAGAGAACATCCCGCTTTCGCGCATGTCAAATGATTCGATTGGTGCGGTGAAAACCACGTGATCACGGTAACAATGAAAATTGGTGGGGGATGCACACCGCTGGATATTAATTGGTCGCCGACCGGTATGTTCTCTTTTGAAACAGAGTATAGGTACCTAGTGATTATAACTACAATAATTCTGACAATAGGTACTAACAGCGTTGTTAATGTTATAATTCGATGAAAATCATTTTTAAATTACTAGTTAAAGATTACGAAATCGGAAAAAATAATGTGTTTTTTCAATTCTAAAATAATACTTTGCTAATAAACCAATTTACGTTGTTAAATATTGAAAGTTCGTACTTAGCTTACCAGTTACTGCACTATCATTCAACCACAATTTATTATTCTTCAATCGACCAGGACGACGACGTAACGCGTATACATCCACATAATAATATATATACATCTAAATAGATCAGGGCAAGGTAACTAGGTAACCTATTATCTATACTACTGTAAAAAATTTACAAAATATGTAAATACCAAATGAAATAATAAATCAACGTTAAATTTAACCACCTCGGTTTGCTTATACACTTATATTTACTGTGTATCTATATAATATTTATTTTCAAATATACCTACCTATATTATTTTCTGTGAACGTTATAAAAATCACAATAGTCAACTCATATGAGTCATATCATATCATAATTTATTTGATATTGATTTCCGTGTTCGAGATGAAGTTATAAATTTGAGAATCAAAGTGTTTGTGTCTCAGTCGCACGTACAGTGATTGAGTCATACGTAGGTTCTTGGTCTCAAATGGTCTTCGACCGCTGACTAATGCTGCCAAATGCCAATCCGACTGATCGAGTACATCTTAAACTATTATACGAGTGATAATAATATATAAGTTCTTCCTTGACTTCAGTGCTATTTTATATAATACTCATATAATAATATGATATGATTAGGTACCTAACACATAACTTAAATTCAAATGTGCGCTTCCAAACGATAGCCCCACTCTATACAAAACGATTGTTGATTGGGTAAAAATAGGTAAACTTGGGTGGAGGACAATATTCTATAATTTGAGTACTCGTATAAGATAATGATAAATACCTAATCACACAAAATGTAACCGTTGACCAATAATTTGAATTGTGCATTTGATCTGACCTAAATTTCACTTCTTATATGTAGGTATGCAATGTACCTATAAAATACTATGTACTTAATAATTATCGTCAATATTGGGAATTCCGGCAATGTAGGTAATGACTAGGGCATGTCACTATGTCAGTAATGCCTGTGGCCCACAGTTATTATCGCAATCGGTGTATATTTCCACAATTTACTGTTGGTTGATACAAGTCTTTACAATATCATATTTTATGTACTTAGGTATTTCCGAATATCAACCTTGATTAGGGGTTACCGATGTATCAATCACGAAACTTAATACTACGTTTTGGTTATAAATATAATTAATATATTAGCATTTTTTTTTGATAGACATTTGCGAATTAAAAAAAAAAATGTGATAGCCTAATCACGTGGATATATTTGGACATTAATGTTAAGTGCAAATACATGTGCTAAATATAGGCGGAGGAAAAAATTGGAATTCAAAGTATTTCCGCATGTTGGCGGGGCGGGGGTGGCGGGGGACACGTGGGAATAATTATCGAGAGATTTATTTCTTATCATAATAATATAACGTGTTGAATTTTTTTTCATTAACTATTGTCTATTACCTTTTAACTCGAGGTCCTTAAAATTAATATAACTCGCGACTGACTCGGGTTAAATTTTTCCATTAACTTACCGCCCACCACTGGCAATAATAATAATATATGTTATTACACATAATATGCGACGGCCGCTGCGGCAATGATCAAATCGCACTACCGTTAATAATAATTACTTTTTGACGCGTCGGGTGCACCAACATCTTTGGCAGCAGATAACGATAAACGCGCACACAAGTGTGTAGTACCTACGTATAATAATAATAATATAAGCATTATAATAATATAATATCTACGCTGTGTCCCGGCATTAATCAAAAAATCGGATCGTGACGTGCACCGTAACCCAAAATTGTCCGATGACGGTTATTATAACGTAGGCAGATATAATAGTGTGTAATGCTTACTATACCTAGGTTATACCTAGTGTTTAAAGCCAACCAGCGATTTTCGACCGTTTTCCGCAACATTTTGGGCTTAACGTCCGCGGCGAATGCGTTTCGTTTTTCTTCGTATATTATAATATAATAATAATATAATACACGAATGCGACAAGGCGTGATGTAAACCTAGTCGAAAACGCAGTCAGCGCAATTTACTATTATTATTATCATAAATTATAATACTATATGATGTATAATCATCGTCTTTATTACACACGATGATAGTACTGGCTGCAGCGTTAATACTGAATTCGGGCTCATGTCTATGATCTCGACAATAATCTCAGAAAATCGCTGCAGTTCAAAGGTGTACCAATTCAATCTTGTCAAACAAAATTGATTAATCGCTTCGACACCTTAATTATATACTATTATAAATCATCGTCTTGTATAATGTATACACGATTTTATAAATCATTTTTTAAATTAAATTATTTAGTAAAAAAAAATGGTGAAGGAATATACGCGAAATTATACTTTGTGCAGTTGAAAATTATTTTTTATTATCAAATACGCTTTCTGGGTTGCGACATTTAGAATTTTCGTATTTTTATACCTACTTTGGAGGTTATACAGAAAATCATATGTAAATATCATGGTTTTAAGTTGTCGCTCGTAAATTTTCAACTCTGCTGTTATTTGTAGATATGAACGAAATCATATCGGAGTTCCACATTCAAAGAATTTGTTCAGTTAATTTAAAATAGTTTCTTAAGATCAATGAATTATGTATATCCTATATACGGATATTATAAATAATCAATATAAAAAGAAAAGAAAGTTTGAATTCGTTCCGGAAAATGTGCAGAATGAAATCTCGAGTTGTACTCGTGTTGTCAATGGATTATCGACTACAAAATATCATGAACACCGTATGCGCATAGGAAAACGTGTAATTCCATAACATACATGAAGCATAATAATATACAACCGTATCAACGTACTATTTTGTTTTACAGCCTAAACGTAACTATTTGGTTGTGTTATATTGCTGAACATGTTTTAATATGCATTACAGTCTTGAAAGTTACGGTATTTCTACTTTACGATCGTCACATTTACCGTTTTTTTCTTTTTCTTTTTTTAATTTGTGACTGTAAAGGGATTATACGTATAGGCAGTCAACAGTTCTGTAGACGCATAATTGTTAATAACATACGTTGTTATGCCTTATATATACATTATAATAGAATATTCTAATTTTTGATTTGAAATTTATAAAAATATTTTTACTAAACTGATGGATGCACGCCAGGCACCTGTATCTACGTTTTTAATTTTCTCTTTTGTTGTGGGACGTTTTTTGATTTTGTAATATTGCTTCGAGAGGGCGTTTCTAGGTACTTTATTTAAATATTATAATGTATAGCTTACTGCTTTAATAACGATTTTGAGTTTGGCTGTGTTCAATATAGTTGTCACTAATTGTATTCGGAAATTAATGTGGTCATCGTTGAATTTAAAATGCACTATTAGTAATGAATCCGCAAATAGCATTAAAATCTTAACATAAACAGCTATATCGTGAAATACAAACAATAAATTCACAGTGCATAATATTTAAATTCCTCAATTTACATATCTCAATATTAACTTTCGAATACACTGTGGCGGTATATCAGAGTGGCTGTATATGTCGGCACATGTAGATTTTTCCGACTTAAGTGAAATAATTAGAACATTACACATTTATTTACTTTAAACGTGCATTATTAACGAGGTGTATCGTATGATACAATGAATAATAAAACACTTATTTCAATAATATAAAGTAAAATGTATTCGGTAACTAGCATTTATATTTTATGCTGCATAATATAATTGACCAGACAATTTCATACTGCATATAATTTTTTTTTTTTTTGGGAGGGGGGGAGGGTAACGCATATAACGTTATCCTCTAACTGTCTAACTCAACTCGTTTCCAGACACCTTTTTTGTTATTTCTGTTCCGATTTATACTTGGCAATTATTATCTTTGACGATAATATAATATATTATATAAACATCTACGAATACATTAGTCATAGTAAAATTCTTTTATTACGTATAAGTATAACTAAATAAGTGCCTATGCGCATATTATAGCCTTTTTGTTGATTATAATATTTTAACAATATACCATGTTATACCAACAATATATCAACGGTTCAAATCTATTAAAAAATTGAATTTTTTTTAATTTTTCTCATAGTAATGATTATATTTTAGTTTAGAAATAATTTATGTGCATTTAGTATATCCAATCAGTTCTGAGTAGACAAACAGGAACGAATGATACCCTGCGGATAAATAAAAACCACTTTTCGATGTTCACGGAGAGTTTTTAGCTACTACTCTTCTGACAGAACCAAACTATTTGATTAAATAAGAGGTACATAATAATATGAATAGGTAAGTACACGTGTGTGCGTGTGAGCTTGTATGTGTGTGTGTGTGTGTGTGTGTGTGTGTGTGTGTGTGTGTGTGTGTGTGTGTGTGCGTGTGAGCTTGTATGTGTGTGTGTGTGTATGTGTAGGTTTGTATAGTCTTTGTATTATTGTAGGTAGGTACACCAAATAATATTAGGTACATTACGTTTATAGATTTTACTGAATTTGAACAACTAATAAATTTAAATTTAACATTTCACTGTGATGACAATATATTATATTATTATTCATATAATATAAAAAGTAATTTTCTAATACCATGCGGTGATGACGTCGATAATTATATTATCATAGTAGTTAGCATTCTATTAAAAAATACACTATATTGATTTTTTTACTGAATTTGAAAAAAACAGTAAAAATGTACGTTTCATTTTGTATGCATTCCCAATAGATGTGCAGTTCGTAATATGAGTTTAGTGTACTAATGTTCTATTAAATCAACAAACATATTGTTAAAAGAAATACCTTCTATAAGAATATTAAACCAGTTTAATAATTTTAAATAGTTTGAAAATTAAATTTTACTAAAACAAAAATGCCACTCGCTGGTTTGGTGCCTTTTTTATTTAAATATTAGTGTAATCTATTTGTTCATTTTGTATATAATTATGTATTAAGTATATGTGTATTAATGAATTAGAATAAATAACAAATTGTTAAGATTATACTCACGGACTTATGCTTATTTATAATTAAAGGATGTTTCCAATTATGGATAATACTGTATCTTCTAATACCTCACTATTTTAAATTAGTAAATATTCGTTGTTCATTCTAATCTATTAATTAAAATTATGTACGGATTATGAGATGTTCATATTAAAGTATTAATTTTGTACTTAAATGTGTTCATATTTTAAATAATGTCAACGTGCATTGTGCATACTCTATAATACAGAGTATCTGAAACTAAAGGAATAACTATAATTTAATATATTAGAATTGCAATTGATGGTTACAATTTTGATGTAAATGTATCGAATAAAAGCAAGTTGATATTTAAGCTTTTGATTTATATATTATATTATGTAATTAAATATTATATAATTAATCATAAAAATTGGTTTACCTATTCAATTACTAAATTAATCAACATTTTACCTATAGTATCACATAAAATCAATTAAAATAAAAAAATTGGTTTATATATAATATTCTATACTCAACTATATAGGTACCTATTATATTATATAGATTGAATTATGTGCACGTTTACACTATCAAATTAGTTGAAAACACTGCATAGATACATTCCTAATGGTTGTTAAGTTTTCAAAATACATCAAGTGTTAAAACTACACCGGCACTGCACTTTTTTGTTTAAAAAAAATTGTTTTTGTGTGCATGCTGTATCCTGTGTAAGTGTCAAGAATTTTTTTTTTATATGTATCATAATGATTTCTTCCGTCTCGTAAAATAAACCGGGATAAAATCGGCAGATATTCTGTGAAAATATTTAGTGTTACTTTTAATTTTAAACATAATTCTATAAATATTATTATTGTAGAATGTTATACGCATAATATTTTGTGAATGGTTAAATAACACGCATTATAGTAATACCTTTGTATTATAATATCGGGCATGGACGACATATTATATATAACTTTTTTTTTTTATCATTGATTGGCTGGAGCTATAAGATAGCTACTGTATTTTACGATAGGTAATAATAAATTCGGGTGAAGCGAACAGCAGTGCAGAAAAAAAAAATTACAATAATCAATTTCGTCTGCAACGCCGGCGGCGGCTTGCGGAGGCCCAATGGACGTCAAAAATATTATTCACCATGTGTATCTAAACGATTTTTGAAAATAATTATATAACATATATAATAATGATAATAGTAGTAGGTAGGTATATATATTGCGCTGTATATACTTTCGACTGCAGGTACATAATATTATTATATACGTATGTGGTATTGTGTCAACCCGGGAGCGCGTGTGTACAACGCCATATACACAATATTATTACTAAATTATAATATAGATCGCTCGGAGATATGGTAATGGAACTCATTAAAAAATATAAAAAACGAAATTTCTATATATATTATGCATATAATATGTACGACTTATAAACCTAGTGGCCCCCGAGTTAATTGGCCGACTGTTAATACACATAATATAATATATGTAATATCGTATATGTGTACTGCGATTTGGTGCTACCGCCGAGCCGCCGCCGCGTTAACCGGCGCGGGTGCGTTCAATTATCGCTTTTTTCGCCGGCGGCTGCGGACCGCGAAACCGCGCGCGCGTACCACCCAACATTCCGCCGGAGACGTTTCATGAGAAATAATAATATAAAACGTCTGACCGCCCTCCGAAACGAAAAAACCAGTTGCTCACACACGCACACATTTTTATTCGAGTCTTAACGGGATCGACTTCGTCCTCGTCGCTTCCAACGATTTCTTGTGCGCGCGCTCGCCATAATATTATTATTATTATTATTATTATTAATATTGTTGTTTACGAATTACGAGTGCTCTTCTATGTAGAATACAATAATATGTTGATTCACGACCGAGCACCCCCATGTTTTCCTTTCTTTCAAAATTAATTAATTGAAGTTCTGAATTTTTCAATTTTTTCCAATATTTAAAAGACCATAAAGTTTAAAAATGTTGAGATTTTTTTGTAGGTGCTGCAATAGGTAAGTGTCTCGTGGCTATAAAAACTTCTGTTTTTCAAAAGAAAAACACCCTTTCTGTTGTAAATTATTTAGTGGATATTTTTTTAAACAAAATCGATGCAGGTGCCAAATCAAAATTCGAGCGAGTAGTTCCCAGTTATTAAAATACTTTTGCTAAGGGTAATAGTCCTTAAACATGGTTTTACAAAAATATAAAATAGATTTGAATAGGTACCTATTATTGGTAGTAATTCGGCAACTAATTGTGTTAGTTTAATATAGCCATCCCCACAGTACATAAAGTACAAAATAAATAACTATTCATTCAAATTTGGATTTTAATGCTTTAAAATGTTTAGGAAAATTATCTGATAGGTAATATACAGTAGAAAAGGAGTTATTCTCATTTGAAAAAGTTTGAATTTTTATTGTGCACTCCTTGAGTAATGAGTAGTAGAAAAAATCACAAGAATCTGAAAAAATAGTCTGTCTTGAAAATACAAAAAAAAAAAATCGGGTTTTGAATATAACTCCACAATTGAAGAAAAATATTAGGTGAGCATGCTTGGTGAATCACCCTGTATATATAGACACCTATACTTCGTATAGCCGAATGTATACAATACCAGCTATTATAATATTATCTCGTCCCCTGCCGTGACTTAATTGTAATCGACTGTTTCCAGAGCGTGATATGAACGTTGTTCACATTGTGAATGCTGACAATGCTACAGTAGTGCCCCCGCCAAAGTTCGCAGTTATTTCTTTTTATCCGCAGTTGACACTGTCGCAATTACATCTGAAACATAAGTCGCGTAAGCCGCCAACTACAGCATTACTGAATATTGACGAGTAGAGCTATGTGTGACGTATAATATATATATATATAATATATATAGGTACCTAGGTACGATGTTGTATTGCAAAATTTCTATGCTAAAGACACAATAATATAATATGAAATAGAACCGAACGTCCCACTGACCCGATGACATCACCTGCATATATTCAATAATGTACTATAGAGTCACTACCTATGTACATACATAATATTATTAAGCTGATATTAATCGATTGTAAAGTCTACACTATAGTACAATAACCATGTGGTGTATATATGTATAGAAATAACGCCACTGGAATGGAAAATAATTATGGCTTACACAATTTAATGTCAATAATTGTCAATGATAACGTTTGTTTTACGTATGGATGGAGTTATATATGTTACGGGCAAAGTGGAAAATTCGTACAATGTATACAATGTTCGAGGTATATTGGGCAATGTAAATTGTGAAGTATTTATACAAAATAATCTGCGTAATATATTATGTTTTTATTGCAAATTATTAATATTACATTATTATACATAATTAATAATCATCAAATGATAAATTAGCTTAAATTATACATTTAAAATATTGTGAAGTACATTTATTTTTTATATTTATATTAATTTATTTCAAATAATTTTAATTTCTTACTAATTATACTATTAGTATAAAGATGTACATCTTAAATATTACATAATATAACATAATATAATATATTAATATTATTTTTTTTCTTATAAAGTGGCTAGTTATACCATCTTTGATTAAAGTTAACCGGAGTTTAACCGGCCGAATTTTCCCGATCAAATATCTGTTATCAGCTGATTAAGCTTAATCGAAGTTTAACCGTAGACGGTACAACTGGCCCTGTTACGTCTATCATTTGGTTAAACACTAATGACATTTTGTGAATACACTATATATCCCGATAACGAAACCGATAAATATCTTATCTCATATAATTTTGGTACGTACAGTACTCAGTCTATATTGTGCAGCGCTTAAACAAACATTTATTTATTTTCTATATTTTATTTAAAATGGAAAAATTTAATGCGAAATTGAATATTGTGTTAAATGAAAAAAATGTGAATAATGTATATTTAACCAAATTAAAATACGACGAATTAATCGAACATATAATTAATATAAAGAATAGTTCCCAAAAATTGAAGCCAAATGATTATAAACTCTTGAAGAAATATGATGTAATAAAAATATCTGAAATTAACAAATTAATTGTTCCAGTAACTGCAGGTAATAATAAAAAAAATATATATTTAAAAAAAAAAAACAATTTATTTATATAAATAGTAAATATTATAAAAACAATATATTACTGCAGTTTTATTATAGATACCTTTATTGTTTTTATAATATATTATCATTGATTATATATTAAATTATTATATTATTATATTATTAAATATTTATAATATATACCTAATCAATGTTATTATATACTAATTTAATATTACTAATAATACTCGTTTATATGGTTATTTATATAAGAGTATTACAATTTTTTTTTAAATTAATTAAATTTTAAATGTATTTAAAGGTAATGAAATAAAATATTATGCGCATAATGTTCAGTTATAGGATATTATACATGAAGTTCATTTGTCAATTGGTCATGGAGGTAGAAATAGAATGGAACACGAGATTAATAAAAAGTACAAAAATATAACTAGAGATGTAATAATGCTATACCTACTTAAATAATTGCGAATCGTGTAAAAAGAAGGGAAGTACAGCTAAAAAAGGGTTGGTTGTAAAACCAATCATATCTTCTGAAATTAATTCTCGCTGTCAAATTGACTTTATCGACATGCAAGCACAATCAGATGGCGATTATAAGTTCATATTAGTTTATCAGGATCATCTAACAAAATATATATTGCTCCATCCGTTAAGACACAAATGTGCCGAAGAGGTGGCTTACATATTATTGGACATTTTTACAACTTTCGGCGCTCCTGCAATTTTACAGAGTGATAATGGTAGGGAAATCGCGAATCAAATTGTAACCGAAATTTGTAAAATGTGGCCAGAACTTAAAATAGTCCATGGTAAACCTCGTCACTCGCAGAGTCAAAGTTCAGTGGAACGAGCTAACCAAGACATTGATATCATAGTATAATAAATACTATAATTAGTAAAAAAAAAAATTAAAATTATCTGAAATAAATTGGTATAAATAAAAATAATAATAATATAAAAATTAATAAATTATTAACTATGTAATTGTTAGAATAAATGTACTTCACAATATTTTAAATGTATCATTTAAGCTAACTTATCATTTGATGATTATTAATTATGTATAATAATGTAATATTAATAATTTGCAATAAAAACATAATATATTATGCAGATTATATTGTATAAATACTTCACAATTTATATTGCCCAATATACCTCGGACATTGTATACATTGTCCGAATTTTCCACTTTGCCCGTAACATATACATGACATATACATATAAATGACTAGACATCTAGTATAACACGTCAAAGACAACAAACCGTGATGTAGACTTAAAAAGGTCTTTATAGCAACAAACGCCATTATAATATATATGATGGACTACAACTGATAAAATATGTGTCCTAAAAAAAAAATCAAACTAATCGAATAATTATCTCTGTTTTGAAATATGATGTTTCTGATAGGTAGTGGATTTATTTTTTATCACGAAATGTAAACCACTTTTAAAAGTTAAAATTTATCGCCAAGGTTTTAGTTCATCATAATAGTATACGATAAACGTTATATTTTTTTATATACAAATATTTTTGTTGTGTTCTTACAGCTTAGGAAATGGTATAATGTTTTTTTTTTTAACAAAATTAGGTTACACCAAAAAAACACCCTAAATGTTTAAGAAATAACACGATTGTAATAATAAATGCAAAAACAGTTTATATTTTGACGGTACAATATTAGTTATTATATGTGAATAAATTATAATTTATCATAAGTTATATAACCAGTATAAAATAATAAATTACTATACAATTTTTATTTTTTATATTTGAGACATTTTAATAAATGAATTTTCGTGGATAGAAATAGTATTAAAATCGTGCAAGGTGAATACGCGATAAATTTTGGATTGTATATAAAAATGCGTCGATCAAATTTTGATTTACACTTTTCTGGGAACGAGTAATTCCACGAATATATTATGGACCTTATATCCCGTAATTATTTATTATAATATAGCCTAAAGACGTTTTTAAATCTTTTATAATATATACGAATTTAGGTACAATAGGTATAATAACTGCTAGGTATGTAACCTAAACACATTCAAATTATACCGGTAAACTTACCAAGGTGTAAATTAATCAATACATTTTATCTCACTTAATTTTTATTCTAAAATATGAATCTGTTAATTCTTCTAGTATTAGTGGATCTTTATTATTTATTAAACTATTTTTGTATACTTAAATATAGAAAAAGAATATTAAGTTTGTTGATTTTTATAATTATTTTTATTGATTATGTATAAGTAACTTATTTAATATTTATTATTGTTTAAAATGTTTTTAAAAGGTACAACAGTGAAATTATAATTTTTACTTTTTATAAGAACTTTTAAATGTTGCACTATAATAATATACAATGCTACAAACTATACCTTGAATGTGTTCAAAATGTTATATTTTTTGAAAATTAATAATTATTAGACTATTAGATTTCAGACATTTGCTTATCATTTAAATGTCTGCTGTATTTGTATTATATTTTCTTGCAAAACTGAGAAAAACCAAAAATACTATTTCTAAGTATTAATTAAGATCGATTTCCATTTTTCCAATCGTCCTACTTGAAACTTTTGAAGAATTTCTTTTGATTAAATTAAAGGCGAACTGTAGAAGTAAATAAAAAAAAATACAACCAATATATTTGTTGCTTTATTTAAAATTAAAAAAATTTATTTATTTTGAATTAGTCCACGATAATAAAATATTATTATGAGGACGCTACCCATATATTTGTTGTCTCCGTTTTACATACGTACGGCATACCAAATTTTCATTCACTAGTTTCAATAGTGTGCAGCAGTTAGTTTTGATATTAGAGTAAATTGACTTATCACCAAACTTTTAGGTAAGAACAATATCTGTTCTTATACGTCGAATGATTTTCAAAATTTTAATTTTCAAGCTAGATTTGGGTATGTAAAATTTAAAATTCTCATACATCTCGCTTGAAAAATAAAATGAAAAAATCGCCGACACAATGTTCTTACCTAAAAGTTTGATAATATGTCAATTTATCCAATATAAAAACTAACAGCACACTATTGAAACTATTGAATGAAAATTTGATATGTCGTACGTATGTAAGACGGATACAACAAATGCATGGGTAGAGTTCACTTACATACTTAGTTATTCAATATTATACAATTATGATTTTAAAAAATTACATTCAAAACGAATTATTTGGAAATAAGTTAGGTATTGATATTTGATAGGGACACTGATCCAAACTGCATGGTTGGATATTCTGAATATATTAATTATATGTTTAATATATATATATGCATAATATGACACGTCTTATAATTTATAAATACTATATAATATAATAGGTGTACACACTGCACTATATATACACATACTCTGCTTTCATTCAATATTGTAATTAACATTTTAATAACTTCCCTGTATCTTTTATTAAAATCTGATGACGTCGAATGAGAGTTAAAAATTGATATAAATTAATTTTAGATTTTCAGCTATGCTTTTCATAATTCGAAGTAAAAAATAGATCGGCACATAATATATTTCTCATGGCTATCACAACCAGCTATACAGGTCGAATAGATATTATATAGTATAAATGAATGGCTTACATTTTAAACGCGTTAAAAAAAAAAAAAACATTGTAGGCACTATAGGCACGTTATTTTTTATCAGTGATGAAAAATAATACATAATCATTTAATAATAAATTATACATCATAATAATTATGATAGTGTGAGTTGCGAGTAATTTGAACAATTGGTCATTAGGTGTAACCGAATCGTGTTCACAAGCCGTAATTATTGTTTGTCTGTATGCACCTCCGTGTGATCTTTGTATCTACGTATTTTAATTTTTGACAGTAAAATAATTTTTTTTCAAATTAATTTTTGTGTTGCATTATTTTTATAAGAGAAAAACTTATATGTTCTTGAATTTTTAGATACTAAATGTCTAAATCCTTGATTATCAATTATCGTAATTACGTAAATGTGTATAGTACAGATATGTTTACACTGTACAGTATTGTCAGTATTAACCTATTTATATTTTGTTTTTTTGAAACTTTTGAAAATTATTGATATAGCAGCATATTTACTGTTTTAATCAGTAGTTGTATAATGTATATACTACTGTTTGCTGCTACAAATATTTCATTTTAATTTTGTTTAACATTTCCAAGTACTTACAAACATTTATGAAATATGAATACTTAATTTCTTTATGTAATCAAATGAAAAATAACATACAAAATTAAAAAATAATAATAATAAATGTGACCATTCTTTTAGTATTTTGGAAAATCCTGGGAGCATAATAATTATGTGGGACATAATATTTACTCATAAAATTATATTAATTAATGATAAATATTTAGTAAAACTAAATCAATTTGGAAATGCCAGCTGGTAAGTATTTATTAGGGATGATTAATATGTACAAAGGATGTTCATCAATTCTATAAATTACTAAGTTAAATACTATAAATACCCAGAACTAAATTATAAGTGGGTCATAATGAATTGATTGACTTAATTCGAGAATGTATGTAATGAATGTATGTGAATGTACAACGATTCGATTTCATCAAATACGTTTTGTGAAAAAATAATTTGTATAATAATGTATGAACATAATGTTAAAAAAAATAACAATATAACAGTAGGAGAGTAAAAAATATATATAATTATAATTAGCATGGTTCTAAAGCAAATTGTAGGTAAAGTATTTCTTTTATACCTAGTTTAGAATATATTACTTTTTATGGGTTGGTGTATATTGTATGCTTTACGTATTGTGTGTTTGTCCTTATCTGTCCTATCCTAGAATATAAAATGACTAAGTATTAAAAAATTATTTTTTTTTAAAAAATTGAATTAGTTTTAAAGTTGAGTACCTGCTAATTAAAATTGTATCCATGTGTTTGAAAAGTTTCGCTATTTATATTTATCTTGTCGATAGTAGTTTGGTACGTTCTCGTCGACGAATGAAGGTTTTGGTAATAGCCTTAAATATCCGTAGTAATTATTACTCGCGGTATGTAATTGAACGTCGGATTTTCGTAGATTATTCTGAGTAGAAATGAGTTGGTTTTTTTCACTCTGTAACTGATTGAAAATTATCCACAAATAGTTTCGGTAATTTGAAATCCAATGTTTGAAATTTAAATACACATTTTCATTAATGTCCTCGGTTTTGGTTTTTATAAAACCAACTTTCCGAAAACAATTTCGAATAAGTGCAGGTGACATGTTTTCCCAAACATTGAAAATCATATGAATGGAATCCGAGACTGAGATTTGCGCAGTATTGTAAGAAGTCGGAAATTTTTCGGCGTTCACTGCAGCGTTAACCGCGGTTGTAGATTTCATTTGTTTTAGATAATACTCATATATTTTTTCGATGCGCATAATATTCTGTCGAAGAGGGTGTACGGATAACACGCTACTCGGCAAATATTTTATTTCGATGTTTTGCAGTTCTATTTGTAAATCTACCATCACGTTGTCAATGATGACCAAAATTTTTCTTCCCAATAACTCTTCGTCCAATCGTCTTAAAATCGACCCATAGCAGCTCGTCATCCACGTATTATAACTCGCTTGAAAATGTACAGATAACGTTTTTACGTCTTGTAAATATCGTGGAATGTGTATATTATCTATGATTCTGGGGCACATTTTATTGGTTCCCGTTATATTGGACGCAAATATAATGCTAAGTCTGTGTATAGATTTTTGACATTCCCTATTATCCGGAGGTCCTTTGAACTCACAATTTGAATTTGGAAGGTCACGATAGTAGAGGCCGATCTCGAATAAACTATATACGTCATTAGCGTCGTAATTGGACATAACATTTTCGAAAAAGTCTTTGACAGATTTTATTAGGCCGCAGTTAGTCGCTAAAAAATTGGCACCCCTATTTTGGTCGGTGACCAGTTGAACTCTTTTATTAGAAATATTGTACTTGTTTTTCCATTGCTCTAACCATTTATTATCAGGAGCAAAATGTTCAACTCCAAGTACTGTAGCCAAACTTCTGGCTTTATCTAGTAAAATCATTTTACTCACCCGTACGTTTAAAGAAGTCGCGTATTCGAACCATCGGACCATTCCCTCCTCCATGTCAATTAATAGCTTGTCATTTTCTCGTTTTTCTCGCAGGTAATGACGACAACATTTTTTTTTCACAGTTTTTACGATTTGGTGTTCTTCAATTTCTTTACGGTTTTTCAACAATCTTCTTAATTCCACCACCGAAATATTCAATATTGAGGCAGCTCTATGTTGAGAAAGGTTTGAAAGTTGGGCTACGTCGTAGCAAATCAACAGTTCTTTTTTCGCTTGAATCGATAATTCCCTTCGTTCGTTCGACATATTTTAAGGTATAAAAAGTAAAATTAATTAATTTAAATTTTTGAAACACAGCGTTGGCACTCGATGTGTAGCGTATTTTAAACTCCGCTTAGAACGCTTAACGTGGTACTGAGTATATCATTGTAGGCAATAAAAAGTATTGGTTTGCTTGCTGCGTTTGATACGATTTAACATAAATAACGATATCATTATTTGTCGATTAGTACGAACGCTCGTCAAATAAAATTATCCAATGTATATATTTTGGTATAATATATAATATAAATTATTTGAATTCGATTTACCAAAATGCCAATAGTAAACACATCAATAACAATATTAATTACAATGATTGGCACCAACTGTCCGTTCTTTTGGTTCAAAAATAACAATAGCAACTATTATATATCGCTGCTTACAATGGTAGTTAGGAAGATAAGTAGTTTCAGTTATCTTCTTTATTTTATAAGGCATTGTACATATTTGACAATTTCATTCGATTATGTACTTCCGAAATTTGAACCTTTAAAAATGTTATATAGTATATATTCGTTATCTCAAAGCAAAAAAAGCATCCGTGTTGTGTGTTGTGTGTTATATAATTAAACCCACCTCATCTATCTGTGTAATTCTACAAAAAAACTCGTGACTCATGTTAACGTGTATTTTCAAACAGATTATTTGTATTTTTTTTTACCTAATTTTTGTTATTTACATTACAATTTTTATAATATTAAAAAATGGTTTTACGAATATGTAGGACATAGGTAGGTAATAATAATCTAATACACTTAAAAATAATATATTATTTTGTTTAGGTAATAGGTAGGTTCTATACGTGTTGTATATGCGATATTTTATTGTAGCTACTTAACGTGGTGAAATTTCATTATTTTCTTGTTGGTGACATAATTTTGTCGTTTCAGTGGGTTGCTCATTGCTCAACAGTAGAATTATTTTGAAGACTTGAAAAAAAAATAAATAGTATTTCTACTAAATCAGCACCGCCAACACCGCCGTCGTATATTGGAGTAACCTCTGCCGTACGTCTTCGGTGTGCTGACGACGTGACTACAATTGAGGTGACAAGACAATGTTATTATCGTTTTTTATTACTATTATTGTATTTTATTATTATTTTTTTGTCAGAGGTCAATTCGGACGCCATTACGTGCTCGGGTGTCGGAGATTCCGATCCGGTGGTCACCCTGTAACAATGCGTATAAAACAGAAAATTACTACATTTATTATATTTTTCCCCATCTAGTCAACGCACGAATAGTGCATTAGCAGCATCGCGCGTATCTTATAATATAGCGTATGTATGAAAAATAATAAAAAACGGTTGAAGAAAAAATATAATAATATATCCACCGGATTAAAATTATGTTTTTTCTTTTCATTTTTTTTGTGTACGAACACAGAGTAATTTGTGTCCAGAAAAATTGATGAATATTTTGTTGCCAATGTTTTTTTTTGAGTTCGCTCATAGTCACTATTATAATATAATATGTGAAGACACTGCTTACGCTCGATGTAAATCCATTTAAATCGATTACGTAAATTACCCGCCATAGTGTAATCCAAACTTGAAAAATGCACATAGAATTTATGCCCAAATGGACAAATATATATGTGCACCTGTACTCGTTTCGTTTTAAACGTCACGAAATAAATGTCGTTAATTTTGTTTTCATGGTGTATAGAATTTGAAATTATTGAGAACTGCATTCATTATTATAATATTTGTCTCGCTTTTCCAAGAAAATTTACATAAATTAATTTATGATGTTATTCAAACTAGTATTGTAAGGTCTTGTTCTTCAATTATGTCCATGACTTTCAATATATAATCGAGGCTTAAATATTATATATGTCTCATATAAAAAATAATATATAAAATAAAGTGTCCACTGGGTCCAGACAGTTACCAGGTAGGTACACGTAACAAAATAAGCTTGTAGATTATAATATACATTTATACGTAAACTTGTGGTGATTGCGAACATATATTTATGTCCATATTATATACAATAATTATCAATCCTCCTTATTATGATATAACCGTTAGATGTTATTAGTATGGTGGTATAATCGTAAAATGTTAATTAAATATGATTTACTAATGTTTTTTATATTTCAATAATTGAAAACAACATTAAAATATTAGTAGGTACATAATATTATATATTACGGTGATAATAACCTGTGACTTGAGCATTTGACTTATTCTATGAGATTTAAAAAATAATAATTTACATTATTTAGCTGAATATAATATTATGATATTTTGTGCACATGCAAAATATTATTTTTCGACCGTACAAACTGAATAGGACGTATTAAGCTTGCAATTTATGTGTTTTGATTATTATACGTTTAAAAATTCACTATAAAACTGATTTGTTTAACGATGGGTGCTTAATGTGTTATGGACTGCGTTGCAATAAAAATGAATTCTTAGGAACTAAATATGCCAAAACGGTGTCAATCTTCATAATAATAATTATTTTATTAAATTTAACGCAGTACGGGTTTTTTCATCTTAAATGCAAAGGATTACGACTATAAAAAATATGTGACCATGTGCCGTCAAATGTTCATAATAATATAAATATTCTGGAATAAAATAAAATGTATGATGTCGTGTGCCGTGAATTTATCACATAATATTATATCATTATATTATTATAGTATAATAAAAGACAATATAGAGGTATAGTGTATACCTTAGGCATAATATTATTATTATGTAACACAAAATCTGTTAATTCTCGCTGGAGAAAATATTATTTCATTTTAAAACGACCATCGATGCGCCGTGTTTGTCAATAATATAGTGTTATCGTGACGAGCTTTTTGTTTAGTGTTCGGTCATTCGAAACACACGCGTGTAGAAAGCGATTATACTCGAATGCGCTTCAACGCATAAAACTTGATCGATTACCAGGTATATAGGTAAAACAGTGTAACTCATGAAGCGTTTGAAAAGAAATATTATACCTGCACGTTATAATATTTTGTCCGGCTCCGGTTTTTTCACAATTATTGTGATCAATAAACCCAATACATACAGCATACATTCATACATTATACTATAGGTATGTAGTATTTACCCTTTGGCCACCATGAGTTCGACTTATTTTCACGATTTTGCTACGAGAACTGCAGTTGTAGTAGCTGCATATGTGCATATTTAATTAACGTCGTAGATTTTTGTAAAAAAAATAACGACCACACTGCTGTTATGCAATCACACTGCAGGCAATAATTCAGCTCTGTCATCCATTTTATATGGTGTATATTATATCCAAAGGATGACTGCGTGTCGCCGATTCAACAGTATAGTGTCCAATTGGTATTTATTTTATTTTTTACGGTAATTTCCAAATCAAATCATCCCCACATCCCCTGTGCCGTGACGACTCGACGATGTCAGGACGTAGGTCAGATTGACAATAATGTATCGGGCTTACAAACACAATAATAATAACACAACAATGTTATAAATGCGGACATTGCGGCCCAATTGAATGACACACATAATATTACACCATTATAATGTATAATGTTATTATTATTATTATAAGCAATGTAATGAAACGAATGACAATATTATATATTATAATATATTTTTGCATAAATGATCCGTTATAATGTTATTGTGAGACACACCTCTCCACACACTGACCTACTCTAAAACAGTTTTTCGCCACCGACCCGGCAAAGTGGGACTTAAATCATCAGGAGACCCGCCGCCACGCGTGCGTGTGCGCGCGATGGTTGTCCGCTATTCGTCCACCACTTCGTTCTCGGAATCCATAAACGTCCGAGAGCATTTTAACGACACCGTTGACTCCGCCGACACCGGAAACCGCATAATTTTTTAATAACCCATCACCTATCCTATCGCCATTCGTCTTATATATAGGTATGTTACAGGAGAAGATAATATTATTACTATTATTTTACGTTCAGCAGTACGCACAAACGCGAAAAAGTTAATGCGCACATTGCGCATATGTCAAAGCTAAACGTTTATCGTAAAAGAGAGATATTTTAAACGATAAAGTATATCGGATAAGCCGTTAAATAAAAAACACACACTTTAAGATCGAGACCACGTAGTGGTACTGCTGCAGGATGCTTTACCGATTTCGTAATTCTCATCTTTATAATTACTACCTATACTCTATAGGTATGTAATTTAAATTACGTTTAATTGTGCTTTTGATCACACTTCCCGAAAATTACTCAATAATATTTCAAACGGTTTTAGTTGAATGGCACATCAAAGCGATTGTATTATATAGGTAGGTACGCGTTACCTACATAGTTAATTACGGACTAAATATGTATCGAAAGCCTTGGACTTGTTATAATATGTTTTGAACACGTGCCTTGGACGTAGTTTAAATTCTGCGAGCGTATCAAAATACATTCGTTTCACCTCTGATATACAAATACTTCAACAAATATAGTATCGCATACATTAGATCAGCGTGTTTCATTATAGATCAAAGGCTAAACGTAGTCCATTGCAGGAGACGAATGAAATGCAAATGATTTTCTATCAAATAATATTATTCATCTTCTCTTAGATTGTGTATGAATATTATTGTTTGTGATTGATTTACGATGAATACATTTGAAGGCATTCTGAATTAAATTTATAAACACACGGCGTATGCAAACTATTTAAAAACAGATTGTTAACAATAATTATTGTTCTCTATTAACTCAGAAACTAGGCACAAGATTTTTTAAATGGTTAAGATAAAATTCTAAAATGTATTAATGTAAGTATCGGAAATGCTATGTACTAAATAGTTTTTTGTTTACACAATTCATAGTATCTATTGGAGACGTCTACGATTCGCTTCCCAGCTAAAAAATTTAAATGAATATTTGAAAAAAAGGTTTATTATTCTCCGAATAATATATAAATTGATAATATCTCATTAATATCTGCCTTGGGTTAATGTTTTTATTCTATTCACTGTAACCCATGAATGCGACCCAAAAACCATGAGGGATTTTGTGAATCGTGTAAGCTTTTTTTTGTGTTTATTAAAGATAAACAATAAACGTACACTATTGAAAGTTTGATTTCAATTGATCTTTTATTATATTATATACAAAACGTATAAGTTAACTGAAATATCCTTTGTTACTAGTTTTTTATCCCTCACAACTTTATTTTCTAAATGGTATTATATCAATAGGACATTATGACTGAATTTCAAATACCTATTAATACGTACTACACTTAAGCCAAAAGGCCTGAATTAAATATTAATTATGTATAGGTACTTTGTACTCGTATAATGTATATAGTATATACTATTGTGAAGAAGTAAGAGGTACACTGATTTATTTATATTTAGTTATTTGACCATAGGGCATAGACTTTAACGCAATGAAAAAAGAAAACTATATAATGATAAAATGAATAGCTTGAACAAACCGAACTCTCTCTCAAAGTCTCAATACTTTCTATGCATTTTTATTAAACTTTATACAAAATCATGTTAATGCATTTTTTTTTGGGGGTTATTAAGTGGTATTTGGAGTTAGACATTTTTTATCACGCCCTACCATCAATCACCGGACTAGAGTGTATTGTTATTATTATTATTGTTACATGTAAGTAAAAAGCCGTGTACATTTTTGTGCAGTTGTCGTCGCGCCAAAAGAAATGATATTGGCACAAGTTTTAACTCGCCCACGGAAGAAGGATATTATGTTTTATTATTTTACTATACAGAGAGATTCGCCAAGCATGCTCACTAAGTATTTTTTCTTCAAAAATTTAATTTCAAAATCTGATACTTACTATATTTTCATATTCTTGAGGTTTTTTGTACCATTTAAGTAGTGTCCTGTGGATACAAACTTCTGTTTTTCAAATGAAAACCCTCCATTGCCACAGTAAATTATTCAATAGATAATTTTTGTGTTGACAAAGTTAAAATTTGAACGATAAGTTTTTGAGTAATTCAATTTTGTATACTAAGGATAATAATATTAAATACAATAATAATAGCATATAATATAGGTCTATAATGCGATGGGTTTGGAAGATATGAAGGCTATCGTTACTCGTTAGTTGAACATTTTACTAATTAGTATTAATCCATGAAAATTAATATTTTGTAAAAATTATTCAAAACTAGATTATATATTAATATCACATCTATTTTATACTTTCGAAATACCATTTTAAGACTTCAGAGTACAAAGATTTAACCGTACAACTCATTCGAATTTTGAATTAGGTACATTAAAAATTCAAACAAACTATCCAGTCAATGATTTACAGTAAAAGGGGGGAGCGTTCTCTATTGAAAAACAGAAGCTTGTATGTCAACTTCTTAAGTAGTATATACAAAGAACCGAAAGAGTTTGAAATTATGATATTAGGCGTATTGATTTTTGATAAATTTAAAAATTCCAAAAATTTGATTTTAACGAATTCGTTATTAAATGAAAAAAACAGTGAGAATGTTTGGTTTATATCCCTGTGTATATATTATATTATATTATTACCTTTATCTTTACGCGTACATACCGCCGCAGGTAGATATATGTAGCCTATGTGCGGTACAACGACAAGCATTTGGATTTTACGCAACCAATACACATACTCGTATAGTAATCGTTTATATATTATTATCAACACGCGTATATCTACTCGTTGGACTTTTGAATTAGATATACATCAAAATGTCTGATTATTTATTCATTGAGAATATGGTGTTTAAACATATTTAAAAATTAGGTACGAAATTCGGAATTTCAACGATTTCGTTATTAAATGAAAAAAAAGCGGGGGTCAGCATTATTGGTTTATCTCCCTGTATACTTAAATATTGTTATATATTATTATTATTATTTTATCATGTATACTGCACTGCACTACTGCTGCTGTAGCCGTGTACCTTTACGCACACTCACTACACTGCAGGTAGATATTGTGTTGCCCATGTGCAGTAGGTACAACGACAAGCATTTGGATTTTACGCAACGAAACTCATACACGTACTCGTAATAGTAGTCGTGTATATATTACCAATACGCGTACCTGTACAGTATCAGCAGTATGTATAAACACATAATATATATACTGACATACCGGCAGCAGCTACATATTATTATTATTATATTATATACACGTATAGTGCGTGGTTTATTAATGTGTTGCCGGATTCTTGTTTCTTTTTTTTTTCTTTCCTTCTTCTCTTTCTTTTCTGGAGTAACGGGGCCGGCCGCCGGGCGTGGGCAGCCGCCGCCGACTGGAATTAATATCGCAATCGACGGCTATAAATCATGCGACTACCGCCGTGCCGCGCCGAGCCGATCCGCACGGGCAGACCGACTATAATGTAATATGGACGGACCGTGTTGGAGCAGCTCCGGCTGCCGTCGCGGACCAAACAATTAGTCGCCAATACGAATGACAAACGCGAAACAACATCCGTGTGCACTGCTGCACTACACTATAATATGCACTCGCCGATGCACACGCGCTTTTACGGTTCGAGGTATATAAAATATATTATGTGTTTTGTGTGCACATGTACCCATAAAGCAAGTGCAGTGTGAAACACAATCTCGCGCACTTGTCTTATAATAATGTCAATACAATTTTTTTTCCCGTATCTTGTAATCATTTTTTTTTTTGTCCACGCCTTATCATGCGCGCGGTCACTACAACTTGAACACTTGCTATATACTGGCTGCGGTGTCGAAGACCTTTGTTTTTTTTGGTCCCATTTCCCGACCAAAATCGGCTTTTGTTCCACCCTGGCACCCGGGTGGTCGGATTCGTAAGACTGCTGTAGATCACCGAGTCGGCAGAAGTAATCAACTAAGTAATGAGTAAATGACCAATGTAAAAATTTATTATATTTGACTTACTGAACGATCTATATAGGTAAGAGTTTTTATCGGGAATCACAAATTAATATTTTTGTGGAAGGCCGCTTTAGAAATTTAGGAAGTTTACGATGGCCGCCATCATGGTCCATGATATAACTAATAGCGACAGTTATATTACGCTTCTCTAAGTTCTATTGCCAAATAATGTTCTATACGCCACTGTATTAACAAATATATTTTATCGTATGCTTATGCTCCACTGACGTGCCGGTGATATTTTATGTAGACACATCTGGTTAAACGCCGATAATCGCGAGCACCACCCCACTCGCTCTACCTAGTTATATACGTCAAAATGCGCCAAAATAATATGACGTCATACCAGCCTACTATGCTTATCTGTGATTTTTTTATTATTATAATTTATCATTAATTATATTATACGTCGGTGTATCCGAATTATAGGTTCCCAGATTATTTTAAAAGCAACGTCAAATTTTCTTCTTTTCAATTGTGTTTTTTGATTCAAAGTAGATCATAAATCATAATGTATTTTATTTTATTATTTTATATTTAATTTGTTTTATATTACACCTAATATTAGTTAAGAACTATAATCATAATTTCCGGTTTTGTTTTATGTCCGTACTTTATAGTTTCATATGTTATAATGTGTTTCAATTTGAATTTATTTTAACACGTTGATAATTTGAAAGATTTTTGGATGGGCGGAATCTATTGTTGAATTTTCTGTGAAATGACTCACAGCATTAAGTTGTCCGTTCTAAAATACTCGTATATTTGGCCCACATTGTTTGTTGAAATGTGCTGTCTTTTTCAATACTTTTATTCAATTTCTTAAATAATAGGTATAATCAAAGAATTCTTCAATCCTATCATTAATTCGTTTTATTGACATTGAATCATTAGTAAACCAATCGTTAAAAAATTCTTTGGACGATAATAAAGATAAACCAAAACACATTTTTAATGTTCGTCCTATTTCGGAATCCTTATTTTTAAAGACCTCGGAAAGTCGTAATATTGTTGACTTCTTCTTCCACCATGCTTGGCTCAAGAAGTGAAACCAACAATCTTTTAATTGAGCTAAAGGACACACTTCTGAGATCGCCATACACGAATGATTCTTTCAAAGTCCACGTGTATTTTATCTGGGTTAAAATAATTTATTATTTTTACTGCAAGTATAGGTATACGGTTAGTGCACCGTCGTCATATTTTCACTTTGAAGTAACCCGTACTATTTTGTATTATCCCTTTAGTGGCATATATATTGTACTCATTGTCGTGTTTATCCTGCAGGTACGCGTAACATATTAAACACGTGGCAAGTATATACAATATAATATTATATTATGTGTATACGTAAGTATACCCACCCATGATACGAATAGATTATCGTTCTCGAACGATTTTTATAATTGTCTATTTGTTTTCGTGACTCGTGACAATCGGTGTACATAACTTATACGTTTATCTTGATGACTTTTCGGCCGTATACTAATGCAGTGATATCATTACTGTATGTGCCTACAGTTGTATTACTTTTTTTCTGTACTAAATAATCGTCTAATGACAAGTTGAACCATACTATAAAAAAACTCGCTCTGCTGTATAATATAGGTTTCCAGTAGTATACCTCGTCATTGAGTAGGTCACTATGTAATGGATGTGCTAAATTTTAATTCAATGATAAATCATTGTGTACTCGAAAAAACGATTCTGAGCGAAGATCACGGGTGGATCAGCGTATAATATATTTTGAAGGATAGTTTATGTTATATTATTAATAATAAATTATACGATTAATATATATGTTTTTGATTTATTATAGACATATTATGTATTTGGAATTATAACAAAATAACTTTAGTTGAGAGTCAATTTTCTCGAAAGCTGTTTTACTCCTGTCTTTTGATAGTTTTTCTCAATTTAATATTATAAACAAGTAGGTGCTTAGGCTATTCTATATTTTTAACCTCCAAAGTATTAATTAGATTGAATTTGATACCAAATCCAGCCTGAATGTTTAAGATTGTGTAGATTGTCTTAGCTCCAGAATGCATTATTTAAATGATATAGAATATAGATAATAGATAAAAAACCTCACATTGTAAATCAATAGGTACATTTCATTACTATACGATCAGAATCTAAAATAGCAATTGCACCTACATATTATGTACTTATTGTACCTATATTATCATTATATGTAAAAGTGAGTAAATATAACGCGATTTGAAATCTGCAATAATCATTTATGAGCTAATAGCCTAATTTGCATTGTGCAGTTTATTGTAAGTATCGACGAGAAGCAGATAACCACTACTAATACACAATTGTATAATATGCATAGGTACCATATGTTATAAATTATAATATTAATGGCTGATAATCTTCATGCATATATTATGAGCTAGGTATAATATACTTATATCATGATATTATATACTTTTTAGTTTTTATATCGTTATAAATCGCACAAATAAAATAGGTAATTCTTAGAATTTATTTAAGTAACTTATTTTTATGTATATTACAAGTTTTAGATAATATTATACTTAGGTAGGTATCTATATATGTATAATGGGTGTATCGTATTCGTATAGTCTATTCCGAATATTCGATGCATCCATAAATCATTCATATAAGCATAGACCATAAATAAACTACATCTTATTCAAATCGTCATTATGTAAATTAGATATAACTGCTTTAAAATGATAAATTCAGTAAAATTCAAATCTCTAAACTGAATATTTGATTGATAATACTACGTATTATTATTCCAATATTATGTCATCTGGCGGTGTTACAAAAGTGTTGTGTTAAAAGAAAAAATAAAGTAGAAATATTTATATGAGATTATGAATTGTAAATATATCCAATTTTATTTTGTAAATAATAATAATATAATACAACTGACATTGTATTAATGTATTCGAAAAAGTTTCAAAAATAATAGACTGTGTTGGGTAGACACAAAATATTAGCAAAAGTAACAATTCAATAAAATGCGTATCCTTAAAAAATAGTAATAATTGTGACAAACGAAATATTTCAACTAGAATGATTCGTTATTGTCTTGTCGTAATATATAAGTGTCATGGCATATAAATGTAAATATTTCCTAAAAAATATTGATTTTTGGCAAGTTGAACAATTAAAATATATTGTTTAAAAACAATCTAAGGTAGTGTATTTATTTCTAGTATGTATTTTCTATAGAATGTATTCGTACTAAATGACGATGAAGAATATTTGTGTGGATATTAGTGCAAAGTAGTGTGGTCAATTTGTGAGGTTAACCGGTGGCGTGCTTAAATTTTTAAATGAGGTGTTATAAATCATATGCGTATAATAAGATAAAATAATTTAAAATATTGTTTATTTAGTAGCGGCTAATAATTCAACATTCTTACACACTATGATCTGACATGCTATTAAAAATTAAACTGTTATATTTTTTCAATACTCATTCGAATTTTTGTATTTATATATTTAATTAAATAATAAAAATAATATCCACGGGGGGGGGGGGGGGGATATTACACTGTCCCACCACCGCAATGCTAAGTTAGGCAAGCACGCCCCTAAAAATTAACACAATATGCATTTGATATTCTTGAAGCCGGTTTTTTTCTATATTATTATTAAGACATTATGCACAATTAAAATCGACACACATTTGAAAAATGTTTCATCTATTTTGTAAGTGAATTTTAATTGTATTTCGTATAAATTGAATTGTTGTGTTGATAGTTATAAAAACGCAAATTAAAATTACCATTCACAACCGTATATATTATTATATTTTTATAAATACTGATATTTTAATGTGTATTTATCAAACATTTTATTTTCTATATGTATTTAAAAAGTTGAAGTTATATTAAACAGTATGAAACTTACTTAATATAAGTTTTAGAACGTCTTCATACATTTTAACAAAAAAACAAAAATATCATATTTTTTTTATATTAAACGATAATTATTTGCCATTTTACCGGATCGTATATGTACACCGTATACGGTAACTATGTATGCACACTCTTTAATTAATAATAATTTAATAAACATTGTTACGAGCACAGACTGTGGCCGCCGGCCATAGATATAAAAACGTTAAGTACAAATTACGTACTTATAGGGCCGTGTACAACCCGAAGAATAATCAATGTCCAGTCAATGTCTTCAGAATATTATGTACGTCGTACGACCACCATAACAATGTTCCAAACGTAAAAAGCCGTTTCTTGGCTTGCAGCCACGTACGTATATAAATTATTAGGCGTATATTTTATTCTTATCGGAATGGTGAGAAACTCTTTAATTGAAATATACGAATAAACCAAAGTGCACTTATACATCCTCGGTGGGTAATACACTGTGTTTATGTTAATGTTTTATTTAATAATCAAATTAATAACACCTTTTAAAAATTAAAACGGCTAAGCCCTTACATAAATCTCATAAGTTATTATTCAATGTAGTTTTTAATACTAATCTAATTCTATATGAAAAAAATAAAATAAATATCAATACGCAGAGGTTAATAAGCAATAACCGTTATAACACACCCTGCAATAAAAAGAAATAATATTTATTTAAAACGTACAGAAGATGCATTATGCACCAGACGTAGTAAACATTTTAAATAAAAGGTACACAAGACATATACTTACTCAACAAGAAATATTTCGTAAAACTGTTTAGACATGCGCGAAATATACACAAAAAAATTTTGAAACATTTACATTCTTGTTTACCCAAGACCCGGTCAAATAGTTTTATACATGAGGTGTTGATTTAATATTCCAAAAAATACATAAAGGATTTCAGCACGGAGCTGTTAAAGTCGAGACAAAATTATTTCATAATGGCTTAAAATATTGACGCATATTGTATATTATGGGCGTAGTTTTTACGAATAGTATGCAAAGTCCAACTATATTACCAAAAGGAAAGGTAGGAATAGTTTATTTTACACAACCACATGATATTAAATGATTAACAAATATTGAAGCTTAAAACCATAATGTAAACTTTTCTAAACTTTCCAATATACTTAAGATCTGTCAATTATTGGAATAGCAGTGAGGTTCTCCACGTACTATCAAATTATACACAATTTGTAAAAATACTAATAATTTAGCAAATATATATATTTTACAATAAAATTAATATTATATTCTTTTGCGTTGGTGAGTGATAGAATTAGCGCTTAAATTATTTAACACAATAGATAGGCAGATCATATATCCATATTTAAATTGTATAAAGTCTTATTTAGTATTTAATAAAAAAAAAAAAAAAATGTGCGTGAAAAATAAATAACATAATTGATTGGAAGTCTGATAGTTTTTAAAACGAAACGAGAAATGTAAAAGTTAATTTTGGATTCCGTATTTTAGGATAGGTAGATGTACTATAATAACAAGTTTTTCTGCTAGTTTAAAATTGAAAAAACGTTTCTATACTTTCTTTTAATCCTTTCTAAGCATTAAATCATATATTATGATAACTGTATATTTAATTTTGTTTCAAAAATGTCCTGACAATTGATTAAAAAATTTTACGATTTTTTTTTTTTAATTTTAAAATAAAAATTGACAAACGTTCGGCTGATTTTGCTCAAATCAGCCTTCAGTACTGCACAACAATATTATAAAACCGAGAAGTAACAACTCAGAATGGACACTGCGGGACTTTTCGTCTATAACAATAATACATCTCGCGAATCCACATGCTAGTTGTAATACGTGTTCGAGTTGGCCAGTATATTATACTGCGTAAGTACTCCTTTCTAAGGTCCGATGGTATTTTGTAACGCAAATATACGTGCGATTGTCATATACGGGGTAATCCATTTAAGACACTTATTATTTCAGAAAACACAAACGTTTTTTAAAATTATATATTATCTCTTGCATAATTGTAGGTCGTTCAAAAACAAAATTCGGAAAGAAAAGTAGCACTTCGAAGAATATTTTGCTTTGGAACAAGGAGTTTAAAATGCGCGTTGTAATTAATCAAAATGATTGAAAAATTATAATAATAAAAAAAGGTGAAAAATATATACAAAGATATTTTTTTAGAAGAACGTTGTTTTTGACGAGTTACGACTTAATATCGTGTTAAGAAAATATTTTCACAAACGTTAATAGTTTTTGAAATAATGACCATTGTACTTTGAATAGAACACCCAGTATATTGTATAGGTATAGGCAGTTATACCTAGGTAGAGTGTAACATATTTGGCGTGTCCCGTGCACCGCGTGAATCCCTCTAGGCACACAGCAGCCCTAAATACGGTGCCAGACGACGCGTGACCGTCTCACGGCTGGGACACATAACATTATATAGGTATATAGGTTATTTCTAACCTACGTACATATTATGTATAGTACCTACGTCGTCCTGACGTGTGAAAACAACATCAACTGACGCCCCGGTTGTCCCGTCGGCCACGGTCTGCGTATAATATTATTATTGGGTAGCACTTAAGCGTTTGTTTTATTATCATTTGGTACAGGATATAATATATTATTATTATGAGATACGCGTGCTGCGTTACATATATATATATAAATTATACTATATATATTATATATGTATAGCCTATAATACAGAAGAGGCGCGCACGAGCGCGCGATATCATTACCATTATTATTATTATCATCGTCACACATCGCGTACATATAACGACTGCTGCACGCGGGATTGGCAGCGTGCTTTATAATAATATGTATTATTATTATTGTATGTGTATAAAAACTCGTCTAGATTCGTTTTTATATTTTTCACCGAACGGGTGTGTTGCGAATGGCGATATTCAGCACTACTGCTGCTGCACACGTGCGTCGAGTATATATAATATTATTATTATTATTGTAATATATATTATAAACACGTCGCGAGGCTAGTATACATTATATATAGGTGTATGTATTATAATATTATAGGTGTACCGAAATAAAAAAAAAAAGCGCGCTCGCCATAATTAATAATAAACGAACTCGATTCGGTTGCGTTCGCGCGCGCGAATATCACTACTTGCGTTGCGGCGGGTACGTGTGTCGTAGGTATAGGTACGCTGCACTGCACTCGGGACGTCAGACCCGACAAAGCAACTTCTCCGGGTCGGTCTTAATTGCGATAATATTTCTCCGCGTCATAAATCATATGGCTTGGACTGAGTCCAACTGCGGAGCACGAGAAAAAATAATATAAAAAACCCGCACGCGGCGGAGAGAAGGCGTACGCGAATTTCTCAATCGGGTAGTTGTTGTATGCGATATAGGTACGCAGGCCGTCTATGACCGCGACCGGGGAAGAACGCGAGCCGATCGTGTAGGTTAGGTATTGTATTATAACGTTACCAATATAATATAATGTAAGAGCAGACGCTGTGCAACATTCCTCGGCGGTGCGATGGTGTTGATGCTGCAGCAGTTATAATACGATGATATGTGCAGGGTAATAATAATGTATAAAATATTATGTTATTATGTATTACCTATTACTCCTGCACGTTCGCACCTCGACGTCGCGAATCTGATATTATACTTATTATTATTACTATACCTTACCAATAGCCAATAATAATAATGATAATATACAAAATCCTGGGAAATGGTGGGTATCTATAAGGATTTTTTTTAAGGGAGGTGTCAATATATATATATATATATATTGAAATATGGAGTAGTAATAAATTTATAAGCTAAGATAATATTATTATCGTTTTAGAAAATGCACTTACGATTTTGAAAATGTTTATATTACCTGCATAATTTTAAGTCAACAATGTATATTTTTATTATTTTGAATGTAATAATTTTTACGTTTTGTGTACTTTTTTTAATAAAAACATGCATTTTTGATTTTTCATTCCAAAGTAGAATATTTTTTGAAATAATTCGATTTTAATTGTTATGTCTTCCTAAGAATTTCAATATTTCCGATTACAGATTGTGATATTGTGAAATATGCCGAAGAAACAGTATGGGTGGATAAATGTCATCAGCGTTTTGACCATGAAAAATAAGATACCACAACTTAGCGGTAATTTTATTGTAACACATGCAGGCGTAACAAATTCATAGATGTAGGCAGGTATCTTTAAACTTTAAAGTTGTTGTACATCGAACTATTGAAGTACTCTTTAAAATACTCTGCTTTAAAATAAATGTTTAAAAACGCACGTTGTCATAAAAAAGTAATATATTTAAATAATAATTACGATAAAAAATAGTAAAAACTGTAATGACTTCAAAATATGTAAAAAAAATATTTTCAAACACGTTGATAGTTTTTTAAATAATAAGTGGCTTACGATAAATATATCATCGGGTATTTTATATTACTACGTAATACGAATAATGTATTGTATTAGGTACGTATATATTATAAAAATTGTAATTTATTTTGGTGTGGTAAGTTATCCGTAGTAAACATGGGTACTTCGTTTAAGATAAAAAAACAGTTGTCGTTTGGATGCGACACACTTTCAAAACTGGCCACGTTAATATTAAAAAAAAAAATATGCGTTTATAATAATATAAAAATTACCTTGGGCATTATCTTACAGTTCTGGTGGAAAAAATAACATGAATGACATAATTATCTTTAACCATAATTAAAAATGTATTTATTTAATACGTTCTTACATGACACGCAGTGGTGGCTTGAACTTTTTTTTCTTGACTTAGGTACATTTAATATTTTTATACAACCCAGCCTGAAAATGTTTTCACTACACTCTACATAGTGAACTCATAGATTTTTAGTGGTTAAATAATCTTTAAAAATTGTTCAAACATCCTTTTCCGACCATAAGGCACCCACCTTTGAATCACATGATTCAAAATTCAAATATACCTCATTCGAGCCGCCACTTCCCCCATGTATACGCCACTGATACTGGGTGTAAAAGGGCCGCCGTCAAAAGACTTTCCCTAAGTCGCTCGCGCAAAAACGTGTAACACCGCGGAAACAAGCTAAAATAGTGAAATATTATATCTATTTAATATCTATAATAATCTATTACCTATATTATATTAAAATTAATATATAAATTATAATCAAACACATGTATGTACTCACATAAATTCATATGTATACGTGGTGTATTATAATGAAGTTTATGAACCACTATACTTAGTTCAATATAGGATGCAACTAGTGTGCACATTTTTCGGCAACTCGTATTTAATTTTAAACTAAATGATCATCAGAGGCAACTAGTGTTAACTAACCTTTTTGTTTATGAGAAAGATGGGAGGAAATATCGTTTTTTTTTTTGTTGAAAAATTGTCTCGTTTGTTAGTGAAAATTTTGTTTATAATATGTCATTGTTAATTTATTCATATTCAGTTGGTCATTAATAATATTATGATTATAACGTACTGACGAATAATTATTTACTGCATACTTCGAGTTAAATGCGTTTTTAATTTGTATTGCTTTAAATATCTAATTAAAATATTCAAAGAATTAATACTTATTATACTTAAACAGTTTAACGTTTGAGTATTTAACCCTGCGATGATAAATCACTTCTCATTTAATATGATAGTTATGGACCTAACCCAAGATTACAAATAATGAGGTAGGTAGATAATTATGTGAGTAAAAATTATTTCTTAACAAGTGCAGTACTTCTATTTCGAATAAATTGTTTGTCATTATAAGATTATCAAGATAGCGAACATAAAAAAGGGGGAAAGTATAACTGTTATGCTGCAGGTGTCTTGCTTGTACATCGTCATTGAGTAAGTCACTGCAATGTATACGTTGAATTCAATGATAAATAATTGTCCACGAAAAACGTTCCACATGAACGTTCCACATGAACGGTCTGCATATACAGCTACTAAGGTATATTTAATGAAATATTAATAATTATATTGCTACCTACTATAATAATAACTTATTTACTATTACCATTGAGTATATACTATTGAATATAATATACTCAATGCTATACGCCTAGTTGAATTAATTTTTGACGAAATCATTGCATTTATTATTACAAAAGTGTATTATATTTATGTCATATATTAATGTTATTACATTTTAACTTTTAAGTAAACACTGACCCACCGAAAAATAGCGCTTGAATAGGTTCGTGGTATAACTAGGCATTAGCATAAAGTAATTAATCTTTTGAACCCCTTCCCAAGTGTCAAATAGATCCACATCCTATCAGAGAAGATATTGAAGTTCAAAATCGAAGTATTTTCACTTCAATATAAATTGTCTTCAGACACACAAAAAGAAACATGCACATCGTTACAAAATCAATATATCCATCACTCCACTCAGAATCTAAAACGATTTATTTAATACTGGGTGTGCAGAAAAAAAATGAATGCAGACCAATTTTGGAAAACGATCAAAAATCAAATCAAATAAATAGTATAAAAACCAAACGAATCGTTTTAATTTTTTTATTCTTATCAGCGCTTTTGTACCGATTCGCATAATATAGAATATGCGCTTATAACATGTCTCCACGTATAAAGTTACCTTCCACTCCGACCTACGCACATCAACTGTCAGCGACTTAGCGAAACAGTACTATAAAATAAATTCGAATAACGCCTTCAAACTGTATCAACCCACACGTGACCAATTTTATGTCGGACCCCTTACCTGGTAATCTTCCAAAAATGTTCAGATACTAATGGTCCGGAAACTTTCTGTTCGATTAATTAACGTCGAAACTTATACTTACGGTTAAGTGCCAACGTCGGGCGGTTTCTTTAATCAAGTTAATAAACCGCGGTATAGTATATACACAAAAGTATAATTAAGAAAAGATGAAAACCTGCGGTTTGTGTAAAATATTTTTAAATAAATTGTTTGGTCGATTTATATAAGCGCATTATAGGTATCGTGTGTTTGAATTAAGACCTAGGGCTTAGGGGTCGTGGCACCGGACCAATATGAAAAGTATAGAAAAGGTACAGAAATATGGTGCCTTGCAGCCTATTAGTGCATGATAATAATTTATCAGTGAAGTTCAATATTTTCATCAATCATAATATTGAAAACTGAATTATGTGGGTGCCCTCCATGATTCGTATGTTTTTTTTTCTACTCGTTCGAGCGATTTAACCGTACGCGTATTTGCGTTCATAATAATTATTTTTTTTTATAAATAATCGTACCTCGGGGATGGATATGACATAAGTAATATATAATAATATAATATTGTATACACGACTTTACGAGTATAGATATACGTATTTAGATATAAGACCACAACAGATATGCCGTACTGCAGGATAAATAATAATATATAAATACGTCATAAAAATTTTATAAATAAGAAACAGAGAATTATATAATATTAATTACATTGAAAACAGTTCATGCGAGTCCGTTGTAAGAAAATTACTAAACAAAAATAAAATATAAATATAAAAGCAATAAACGTGTAGATATCATGAAGTTGTGATGTCTTACTGTAAATACGCCAAGGAAAATGAATCCAGAATATTCTCTTCTTCTACACTGTAATTATTTACTTGGCGAGGACTTGTTACTCGACTATTTGACATTTTAAATTGTACGTCAATATGCTTTTATATTTTTTTCTATTATCACGGTTTTATATATTATATATTTATGCTGTATCCAACTTTTTTCCAAGATTAATGACTGTGTTAATCATTTAAATTTTAATAACTTTAAGTCTTTACCGCGCGCGCCGCCAAGTAATTAATTATAATTTATGGTGAACTGTTCTATGTATATACCATATTACCATATTACAATTTTATGGTGCTTGCTCAATCACATATTATTTTTATTTGTTTGCTGGTGAGGAGACGGACGAAAGTATTTTAATGTGATTATAATATCCTTGTGTACCTACAGAGACACCAGCTATAGATCATAATAGTATTCATCCACATCCATATTGTAGTACTTATGTGATGCAATTAGTCGTAATATAATAAGTTCTACAAATGTCTATGAACACCCATTTCGCGGTAGAATGAGAAAAAGCGGTATGCAATTACATATTAAAAAAAAATTGTATGTACATAATATTATTACATCGATTACAATTTCCTACTACTATACATAATATTATTGCTATTATTAATATCGTATTGAGTTCGCAAATTCCCATCTGTGTTTATTGGCAGTTGTAGGTACGCGTATCTATATTGTCTTTATTCGGCTATCACCCGGGGAGTCACTTACGTACGCTAAACACATTTTATTATTAAATTTAAATAATAATTTATGTTAAAAAATATAAACAGTACGATTTAGTGGGATTAAACGAACAATTTTCATTAGGTAACCTGTATGGTTTTTTCTTTCCACGTTATCACAAACGACCGACTATACCACAACACATGTATTGTCACAAATTGAATAATTAATTATTTGCGCTAGTCAAAACCAGTGAATTGAGAAGTTTGTAGTTAAACGCATATTATTGAGATGTATAAAATATTATATTGTAATTTATGACATCGCAGTTGTATTTGTGTTAACATTCGTCGTGGTCGCTATAGAACCGATGCGGGACTTTCGACGTGGCTGCCGTCGTCGTACATATTATTGCGGTGGCGACTGCAGAGTGTAAAGAAAAAATATTACATAATAATAATAATATACAATATTGTCAAACACGGCACGATATTGGATTTTTTCTTCTGTTTTTCTCATAGTTAACCCATACGATACTCACGCCAACGCAGCCCCCATTGAGTAAATTACTTGTAAAACGCGCGCGTGCACGGCAGAACAACTAGGTAGGTACTATAGAGAATTCAGAAAACGTCCTTTCGCTGTCATGCGCCATCGCGTCAGGATTTCTGCAAACTCCAACCTATATTATTGTCACTGCTCCTAAGGCGTGGGGGACACGGAAATATTGTATGCGTTTATTCTTGCAGCGAGTGAGCCGATCGAGATTATAATAAATACTCGATGATTTGTAGCATTGTAATTTACTTATGTTCAAAGTAGATTTTTGGAGGAACCGTAAAAAACGCTCAAGTGGTGTATAATTATGAACATATAATATATTGTTATGTGAGCCATTTCCGCAGTGGCTCGGTTTAACAGCCGGTTCGGTGATTTTCTAAACGTTTCGCTATTCTGTAAAATATGAAAATGATATCTTATATTTTAGTCACCACCTTAGTTTTATTATAATACTTTTCCACCAATGTTAGGGCGGTTGGTACGGTAACGCCCGGCACCACAATTATTAGAATTCTGGAAATCAGGTGTCTTGATAAAGTAATTAATAATAATAAATATTGCGACGACGCGCGACGCTGGCACTGTCGCCCGTTTCCTATATAGTGCATACTGCATACTGCTCAGAAATTTGCTAATCGATTACGATTATAGAGACTAGAGTGCTCAGATAAATCAAGGCGCAAAATGATTTAATTATTGTACAAGTGTACAAATATACCTATGCAAAATTGTATTAATATTTATTTATTTAGTTGGTATGTATAAATATAAAAATACCTAAATACAATTTTTATAGTTTTGTTTTAGTTCATGGAACATTACTCCCCCCCCCCCCCCCCGTGGGAGCACACCAATGTACGGGGCGCTAGTGTTGTAATGCCTAGAGGCGGAAAAATGGTAAGTCCGCCTCTGCCTACAACTGAGTGAAAAAATAAAAAAATAAAACGATTGGCAATATAATAGTTTAACCTATTATTAGCTTAGTCAAATAAATTAACAATTGATTTTTGTTTGAAAAATGTTACTATTTTTATTACCTTTACTCTTCAATGTAAGTTTAATTTCGTTCATAGTTGGTTATATTTTATTATCATAATTATTATTATATACCTTCTTATTACCTATATGAATTATATGACTATATTAATATTTATTCGATTAATGTAGGTAAGTAATGACATTGATTATAAATACTAATATAATATAATCAATTATAATAATAATATGTTATAACAGTTTATTGCCAATTGTTTTATTTTTTATTTTTTTCAGTTTTTTTTACAGTTGTAGGTAATGTTTAAAAAAAATATCACGTTTTTGGATACAATTATATTTATTTAAATATAAAAATTGTTAAGTTCAGTTGTTATAATTGTAAATTTTAAAGAAAACTGTAGGTACTGGCTAAAAAGGGACAGTGGCCGAAAAGGGGGCCACCCGTGAGGGCGCATCCTCGCGATGCTATTGTTGTAATTAATTTGTTTTGATGTCAACAATAAACAATGGTTGCCGGAGGAGAAGTATTGTCATTCCGGTCCTCAATACCATGATGAAAAATAAAAAGGGGGAGTAAGTAGGTGTTTAAAAATAACGAGCTTACAAGAAACAGCCTTAACACTCAAACTGTTATTTTATTTGAAAGAAGAAGACATTCTACAGCTCGCATTTAACTATAATCTTTTATTTTATTTAAAACACCAACAAATCGTTCGTAAAAAATTTAAACTATGGGTTTTTTTAAGATATATTATCAAGTTTGAGATTAAAATATTGAAAAACTGAGATCAATGCGGGCTGTAGAACGTTTCCTTCTATTAACTAAAGAAAAATGATCAAATTTTGTGGATTCAACTGCAGGACAGGATCATTAAATTCTCGTGGAATGTATTTTCGAGGACAAAATTACATTAACAAAGGGTGCCTTAATGTAATACGCGTGCTGCATTAGACATCGCATAAACTCAACGCATACCCATATATATATATATATATGTACATAACATAGCAACACAATATATATTACTTTTTATATCGTGGCCAGAGCGTATTTACCATGTTAAAATATGTGTATATATTACATACACACACGGGTTTTATACGTGTTTTCACACCCACGTTTCGGGGTGACGAACATGACATTATAATAGTAAAACACCGGCACGCGGGATATACGCGACAGCGGATTGCGACGACTCGGATGATGGAAGCGTATCGGTGGCGGTGGCGGGTTTAGAGCGTGTACAGATACTTGTACGACTGCAGCTAACACTATACACATGCGCGAGTGCGTACTTTTATATTTGTATATTTATAGTCAGGTAAGCCACGTATATAGGACGATTCACCGCTGAGCATGTTCATAACTCCCATTTTTTAATTGAAAAACACATTTATTCAAATTCTGACCTTTGGAATTTAAAAATACTCAGAGACCGTATTTTCAAATTCTTAAGATTTTTTTGTACTAGGTATTAAATGAGTGGTGGAGTCGTGCGACGATTCAAACATTGATTTTTCATATGAGAACTCCAATTTTTTATTCACCGTCTCTACAAGTTATAAATGTTGATAGATTAATATATTAAACAGGTATACTAACATTTTTAAATCACCAAAACCCCAATATCTTCCAAACCCATTATCGTGGACCTATTATTATCCTTAGTACACATAGTTAAATTATTTAACGGATATTTTACAGTAGAAAAGAGAGGTTATCGTTTGAAAAACAGAAGTTTGTATCTCCTCAGGATATACCTTGTGGTACCCTTTGAGTAGTACAAAAAATCTCAAGAGTATGAAAATATGGTCTTTAAGTAGGAACCTATACCTTTATGAAAATTCCAGAAATTAGATTTTGAATAACTTATTGAACAAAAAAAAGGCGTGTAGGCGTGCTTAGTGAATCACTCTGTAAACAAGTGCGTTTAGAGGGTGTAACGACAACGTCGAGATATTATATAGTATTTTTTTTTTATATATATATTTATTTATATTCCTCTGCCTATGCACACGACCAATACACATACACACACACACACACACACACGTATATAATGTGTACCTATATACACGAAACGACACAACAAGCTCGGTCGATCCTTTCTCCTGTCCGCCGTTATAGTACGAGCGCAGCGCGTGTCTTTTAAATTTAATTCCTTTGTCGTCGCACACGCGTATATTATATATTTATAGTGGGCATATTATATACCTATATGCCTATATGAACACGGTTCACGAGCGCCCGGTGCGTGTATGTATATATTATTACCTACTGCACTATATATTATTATATGTGTAAAATATGTGGTGCGCGTTGTCTTGTCGTCGTCTCTTGGCAGCCTCTCTCGACGAACGAACGGTCCCGACGAAATAATATATTATATATTATAATAATAACATATCTGTATATAATATATATACGTATATTCACGCGTGCTCGTGTATATATATAAGTCTATATATATAAATACTTTATTGTGTTTCGATATTCACCTTGACAAGGGCGTCTGCTGCTGGTGCTGCTCAGCGCGCCTATAGAGAGAGAGTGCGCAAACGAACGCCCACAGGGTGTACAACTTTGACCGTCGTAGTCGACGTACGTAATAAAAATAATATAGTATTTTATAATATATTATCGCGAAGAGTAGCTGATTTTTGTCGCATTTTCATATTACCCGTGCTTTCCGATAATGTTCATTCAAACACCGTCGGTATGCGCTTTATAATGATGATGATGATGATAATAATAATCATATAATATAATAAAAATATTATTATTGTTGTTGTTGTTTCGGTTGTTTTCGTCCTCGCGTACTGCTACGCAGTTTCGTAACGCGTGTAAGGCGCACCGTATTTATATTATGTGTTAATTATTTATCTCGACGGGGAAAGGAAAATACATATTCGTCAGACGCGCGCGAAAGTATAATAATGATATCATAAACACGATATTATATTACAGCTTCGTATTTTATGGTACACGCAGAGATTACCTATTTATCGGAATCGCGTTTTTTTACGTTATAATATAATATTCCATCGTGTGCCGAATCGTTGCGAATAGTTCATGAGCTTCGCGATAGGAGTGCAAAAAAAGTGCCAATAATTTACAATAATATACATTATTGATTTTACAAACTTTTATTTCGATTATCTTTTAGGTTCGTAAAAGTATAATATTCATTTTTTGTTTATACGATACTATTTAGTTTTAGTTAATTCAGTAAAGCTTAATAAGTAATAACTAATACCGACTTTTGTAAATTATGCGATTTGATAATCAGTTTCGAAATGGGAATATTTTCAATTTCGAAGCATATATGCTAGACGTTATAACGTCTTATTATTTGTTATTTGTATAACTATTGATCATGGTATATTTTATAGTAATCGATACTATACAATTTAAATTGTCGCACGTCAATTACATAGATAATAATGCATTTGTCTGCATTATAATAAAAGACAATGTTTGGGTGTGTAAGCGATCCACAGCCAAGTCTATCACACTCGTGGTTATGCAAGTTGATACATGGATAATTCAAAAAGGTACCCAAGGCTGTGCACCAAGAAGCAATTTTTTTTAATTTTGCATTTTAAAGAGGGGCTCGCTAAAGATTGGTTTTTATACAAAAATCAAAGGCCTATAACATATGACTCCCATGCAAATCCACAGTTTTTGACTAATTCTTATAAGATGTTCGTCAATATACCTACTAAAAATCAAGTTAAGTTTTATTGAATTATTTTGAATATTAACGTTCACAAAATCACATAATATATTATACCTACTTAAACCTTTATAGGTGTTTACTTATTATATTACTATTTGTTACTTTGTGTATTATATTTAAGATTAAACTGTTTTTTAAATA
>NC_042494.1:65835559-65851314 GCF_005508785.2 Acyrthosiphon pisum
AGACGATATTGTTGATTGGCTACAAAAAGATCTTAACGAAGAGGGATTTGAGCGTTTGAGTGACAGTGACATAGCAGTTCGTTATGGTAGCGTAAGTACACCATCTACCTCACAACAGCCTGATTCTTCTTCTGAGAGTGATAATGAAGAACATTTTGAAAAAATACAGACAAGCCAAGCAATGGAAGCAGTTGATGTCCTCTTGAACTTCTGCGAACAGGAAAATTTTGACTTCCATGACATTATTGGCTTAAGAAAAATTAGAAGTGAAGTAAGGAAAATTATTTCAAACCAAAAAAAACAAAGACTTATAACTTCATATTTTAAGCCCTAATAACTTGTTGTATAAAATTATTGTATGTATATTATGTATGTATACATATTTCTAATTATAATTGAATCAAATTTTTAAAATTTCATTATTATAAAATTGTACCTATGTATTTCTAATTAAAATTAAATAAAAATTTCATTATTATAAAAAGTCTCGATTAACCGTGATTTTCATTTATCCGTGTGACCCCCTCCCCATCATTACCCCGGATAATCGAGGTTCCACTGTATTTGTTACTTTGTGTATTATATTTAAGATTAACTGTTTTTTTAATAGCACAATATAATTGTAAATTCTAGACATTATAATATGTCTTTAATACTTGTAATAATAGTCACTTCAATCAAAATATACAAATAAGTAAATAAATAGATTCAGCAAGATTAGTATTAGTGTCATAGGCTACTTTTTATTACTTATGTTTTACGTTTCAACACATCAATATCGAATTTAGATGACTCACAAAAAACATTTTTGTTTGTTTCTATAGTATTGTAATTGGTTTTGGAAAATAACATAATAATTATTAATTATTATTGGTTATAGTTATAGAACTACTCAAATAACTGTGTTAAATCTGTGCAGTTTACGTTTATCTGAGTTTATTTAAGAGTTAGAAATACACGGGCATTAACCTACGTAATTTGCAACAAGGAACACAGTGTCATTCATCATTTAGATATGATAACAATAATAATATTTCTAGATGAAAGTCGAAAGGCCTCTGAAACGCACGCAGAACAGCAACACTTTCGGCGCCGCGCCGTGCAGATTTATACCACCGTACTATAATATTATGATAGCAATATTACCATATCATATGACCTGGGGCGTTTTTATTTCACCCATTTATGAATCGTGGACAGATAATAATAATATTATTATAATATTTTTCTTACTTTATCGAAAAAAAAAACAATTGAATACCTAACAATAATCGTTATTATAATATTATGTTTCCTCGATCAGTATTTTGCCATATTATCGTGTGTACCGGATAGGCATATTATAATAATATTATGTATCTACATAATGTGTATACAACCCACACGTTATATTTTATTTATTTTGTCTTGTTTTCGATATGCAGGCGTCGTCGATTTTCGTTTAGTGTCGACTGACGAATATAATGTCGTGATTTTGACCGCACGTGTCGGCGGCGGCGGCCCGAAGATGGTGAAATATTATTCATTAAATATTAAACTCATCATATTTTATTATTTACATAAAATACACGTATAGTACATAATATTATGTCATAAGTGCGCGTAAAAAGCGCACGTGCCAATAAACGCGCCAGATAACTCTACAATAACGGACGACAGATGTAATTTGTATGTCACGTCATCGTCAAGGCGACGGTACGATATGAAAATAAATAATATAAACACAATCGACGAGTATTCGACATCCGTCTATTATAGTATTATTATAATCAGATATGGATGTACACGATTTCCGTCACTAGCCAACTTTCCACCCCTAAAGAGATACCCTGCACAAGTTACTGTATTACACCTGTCAATATTCTGCTGTTAAGTCTTAAGTGTCGATAACGGCGTTTAGCTGTAAATATATTCTGCTTCTTTGTGACAATATCTCCTGATACCTGTTGATATAATATTATTGTCGATAGTGTATCTGTCCTTATTATATAAATATTATAAATAAAAGTGGACGTTTGTCCGTCTGTCTATAAATAAACAGGAACGTTTTCAATAAACGTTACTGTCTATAAATAAACATGAACGTTTTCAATTAACGTTATATATCAATATATTCCTCGAGACTTGGAGGATGTTTATTGTTTATTTGGTTAACCAATTTTTATAAAAATTAAAAAGCGTCTATATTGATGGCAAAAAATGGGGAAATTTCGTTTCTAGGAAACCTTTATCAAAAATACATTGAAATCAATATTGTAACACTCTGTATAAATAAAGTTCACAATCACTAACTTATATATTGTTGACATATCTGATTATATACAATATACGCATAGCAGAACAATGATAATTTATATCTTATATACATATTTAATACAAATTATCACCAAAATCACCAAAATCACCAAACTTACTTGAGCCACCCAATAAAAATCTCCCCTAGTCGTCTGTCTAATCCGTGTAAATCCTCCACTGATTGTATAATAATATTACATTTCATAATAATAATATTTGTATGTTGTGCCAGTCCATTGCTTATTATTAGTAATATAATAATATGCTTTCTTGTATGCGACCATATAGTTTAGTGTAGGTACTGCAGAAATGGCAAGTGCAGTATTTTTTTTTTGGTGAAATATCATTGATGTTAATCTGCTTTGACGTTTATAGTACATAATATAATATTTAAGTTTGAAAATATAATGTGGTTGGTTATAACTTTATAAGTTATAACCGACATTTTATTTGTACAAGTTATAGCTATATAACGTCCTAATTCCTAGTACTAAGTAATGTAATGTTTTCCATAATGTTTACCAATACCATAGCCAGTATAGGTACCTACCTACCTATAAGTTATAACCTATATTATATATTTTTTTTCAAACAATAACAATGCGTATACCTGTTTCTTATATATATATATATGATATATTATATAGAAATATAAAATTACGTATAATGATACGAAGATTTGCGCATTGTTGTCGGCGGTGCGATGATTAGCTTTTTAATTTCCATACGCGGCGTGACGCCCACGTGCGGTTGCAGCTCCAGCGTCCCGCGGGTCACATTATAAGCGCACTCCTCCATCGCGTCGTCCGTCCACGCGTGCGTTTTACAGTGCCGCACAATACGCCTGAGCGCCGACACAAAAGAATAATCAAATCGGAAAATCGGTTTTTGTTTCCCATTCTTTTCTTTTTCTCTTTTTCTCCATACGTCGAAACGAATTAATTAAAAAAAAAAAAAAAAACGATGTCAAACCTCTACCGCCGCGCGCCGCCTTCGAACAATGCGAACGGTATATAATATGTGCCACCTTAGTACCTTATCCGCCGCCACCGACAATCTACGCGTATTTACGACGTCTATAATAATAATCATAATAATATTATTATAATGTGGCATGTACCTAGATAGCTTATATGATTGTTATTATTATTGTACGGGCTCGATAAATAATGTGTTTTCGTTTTTCAAACTCGATGTAATTACTTATCGACTTCGCTTGATCATTTATAATATATTATGATCCAGTTCTCGAATAGGAAAAAAAATAGAAAAGGGATGAAAAAATTAAAAAAAAATTGTGCAGGTAGGTACCCGAATATTATTGATTAGGATATAATTTGTAAAGGGGTATATTAAATATTTGTTTTTTAAATAAGGGGTATTCTGCCCTCAGCCCCCATTCCTTCATTCAAGCCAAATCAATATAGTAAGTGCCATTCGATAATTTGCATATATTATATAAATATTTAAATTATTTTGTGCACATTTCACTTGAGCATAACAAATATTATATTTTATACACGTTTATTATACAGAGTGTTTTTCTAATTCGTAACAAACGGTGCTCATTGCTCAACCGATAGAATGTGCCGTTCGTAGCAATTATTAGGTTTCCAACCGCGGTTTGTCTGCGGCAAACATTTTATGAAAAATTAACTTTTTTGTACCACGCGAAAAACTGAAAATTAAAACAACGTAAGGACGAAGCAAGACTACCATATTACATTGTTAGTACGTGAAAAAAAATTCACCTTGTGTATCTCAGTTTGTTACGAAATACACTCACACACAGTTGACTGGATCAAACGGCACGGTTGGTTTTCTGTTTTTTTTTTGTTATTATTATTATTATTATTATTGTTGTAGTATTTAAATTGCTCACTTGTCCACCGACCTTGCGAAATGTTATATCTATATCACTTGGTTAAAAAAACATTGTACCTCTAATACATACATTATAATAGATACATATTATGTCAGCGCACGTGTCGGATATTGCTGCTATTGCAGCAATTACACCACAACCGTTACGATATATTAAATTTTTTTTTCCCCCGATATATATAATATTATTTACCGTGCCTAGGTATATAGGAGGTGCCTACTATTATACCACGGCTATTCATATTCGAACCCCAAGTCTATTACCGTCTATAATAATTCTTTGCGTTATTTCTCTATAATACGTAGTTAGGTACAATAGGTTTTCTAAGTCAACGCCGCGCTACAACTGCATTATACTATACCAAACCTATCGCGATTGTTCTTAACGTCGATTTACGATATACCGTTTCCCGCAGTGGCGCTGGATGTTTAAAACATATGTGGCTAAGACACATGAACCATGGAACCAAATACGATTAGGACCAACTAGGAAATCGTCCGGTCGTTGTCTGCAAAGTGAAACGGGATTAGATAACTTGATCGGACTTTTTAGGAAAGAGGTCGGTTTGATCTTAACTCTTGGTTAAAATTACGCTACTGACCGACCGCGACGTTTAGAATTTGTACAGATAATAGTGGTATACGATTAACCAGATGTGTGGTTACCCGTTGTGTTGTCGGGGCGTTCAGCCGCGGGTGACAGAACATTATAATATTATATACAATATACGTTCGTATATCATAATATCAATGGTATCTATTCCCACAGAATAGTAGCACAACTGACTTAACGTATAATATTATTATATGTCCAGGGGCGTAATTAAGGGACACGAGCGGCCCACGCCCACTCCAATGACCATTTTTATTATTTATATATTTTATTAAATACCTGTCATAATAATAATCTATGGCTTGAAATTGTTTTGTGCGGGATCGAATCCAATATTCTGTTGTTGCTGTTGTTAACAACGAGGTGAACATTTTGATTAACTGAAAGTCACATTTTTACGGACAGCTCATTAAGATTAGCATTATTACTAGGGTGGTTTAGGAGGTACGTGAAGTTGGCATTATTATATATTATGTGCAACACAATACGCGGCATTGCAAAGTTCTAAGTTATGTATACGAATAGCATAGGTATCGTATCGTTCCAACAATATTTCCAACAATGTCCAATAATCAAATCGATATGGGGTGGACATTAGGACACTATATTTGTATACTTAACTTTGAACTTAGTAATGCTGAGTTCACAGCTATAGCATTATGGAGCAATAATTACGTTGGCACTTGCAGAAACCGTACAAAAACTGTTCAACTACCATTATAGTCTAGTATGTACAGTGTACACGCATACTGTGTATGTATTTTGTGTATACGGGTTTTGTAAGATTGTGCTACACGTGTTATGCCTACTTCACAAACTTACCTCAGTCTTGGATACACCTTTATATTATATACGGTTATGAAATGTTGAAACGTACAGCGACAGCTGGGCCTTGTCGACAATATTTATACACGTATAATACCTATGCGATAGTAAACGTCCGCGAGCCAAGGGAATAAGGATCGTCATAATTATTATTAAACGCGGACATTTTAATTTAAAAAAAAACCATCTAACTGTGTAGGCGAAATAAACCGATATCATACAATCGCATTGACATATCGATATTATATTAATGAATATTAAATTATGCGAGTTTTAGAAGTAGTGTGGGCCGCAAGAACACGAGTAATAAATGTATAAAAAATTAAGCGATCCACGAGTTAGGTTGTTATACATATATAGGCGTACCTTCGTCTATACACACCACATAATAATATAATGTGCTGTAAATGTCACATCGAACTGTTTACACAATCCTAACTGCCTAACTGTAAACGTATTATTATTATTATATTATGGTATAATCTGTATTAACAAAAGTCGTATAATTATATCCTAAATGAATGAGAATAAATCATTATTCATTATTTTTCTATTTCACTAGTAACACGTACCTATGTCGTATAGATTGCACACATTGTAAGAGTACCTATATACAAGACTGACGTATCGTTTTCATAATTCGTACATAACATAATATCGAACTCGGATTAAACATAATAGGTACGACCCACCAAAAATTTCTAAAAGTAACGGTGAAAACTATAAATCTAAATATTAAATGTCGATAAGCAACGGCTACACGAATAATAGGTTGGTTTGTATATCTCTGCCTAGCTATAGCGTGGAACATGGCAGAAATAATGGTTAACGAAGTTCTGTCATAAATTATTGAATTGAGCTAAAACGCCTATGCGATAAAAAATAATGAAATTAATATCCGAGGGCATCATCTCGTAGCTTTTTCCAACGAAATGTATTATGGTAATAAAAGTTATTCTAGTCACCCAAAGTTAGTGAACAAAATATATTTCCAAACAAAGTCATAACTTATATTTAATGGCTAACATATTTAATTTGATGAAATTAAATTTTAATATTCTAAAAATAATAAATATTATGTATAAAACGCTATTTTTTATATGGAATTCTTCGCAGTGGCGACGTGTTAAACTAGAGTACAGGTTTAATACCGTCAGAGACTTGGGTATTCTATATAGTTACTTACTGACCTGTCTAGTCAATCAAAAGTAAAGCGATGTACCTGCCATTTTTCAGATATTAAAAAATATACTTTATGTCATATCAACATTATAATTGTTATCCGTTAAGCATTTTGGTCAATAACTGTTGAAGGGGTGGGTGCAGTATACCTGTTTGTCCTGCAGAAAATTGTCTAAGTTCCCTAATATAATATACCTAGTACCTACTTAGCACTATTAAATATTAATACTATAAACGACGTGGTAATAATATGATCATATTATGTCTGTATTTATAAAATAAGCATGTATTGAGATGTCATATTAGACGAGTGCCATGGGTTTTCAAAACGTCCATTATTATTATATTATATACTTATATACGACGTCTTATTACTTATGTGCACGCGTGACGATGGCAAAAAAAACATACCTAATATTAATCTACTTCGAAAGATATTATGATTATCGAAGTGGATTATACGAATCTGATATGCCTCCAATAGTCTATAATATATCGATCGACGACTATTATAATATTTACGTATCGCGTTATTTGGGTGGTCTAGTGTAATATGTATTAAATTTTATAGCCAGAAGCCATACCTATTGCTCATTTTCGACATTTCCCATCCGCGGTCGGCCATCGTCGCCGCGCACAGCAGTCCGGTCGGTCTCTGATCTCGAATTTTTTTATTACCACCGATTTCGGTTGCCTGTAATAGTATTTATAATATGTTAACTATAACATGTGAACTGATCGTGTATCAGATATAAATGTATATATTATAATATAGAGCTGACAATATTAGACTAAACATAATATTATTCCGGTGGGCGTCATTCTTGTTTTGTGGAAACTGGGTCTAGGCCAACGCGAGCGGATGAATTGATTTTAAATCAAAATTAGGCTACCACGCGCGCGTTATATTTTAAAAATATTTTTAATACGTCACGTTTAAAAAATAAATAAATATCGCTGGTAGGGATGCATTATAATTTACTGCAACACTAATATATTGAGGCGGTTACGCAATAAAATAGTTTGTTAAAAAGTCACTTTGTGTGTAAGTGTAACACACAACTGCAGTATATTCGACTGTATTACAGTAACGCGTAAATAATTAATTATATACATTATACACGAACGCTGACGACTTAATTGAAAACAAAACAAATTAAGATTTCACTAATTTCGTGCGATATAATATACGGCCAAATCGACCAAATAAACTGTTGTGAAATAATGATGGTAGAAACGCAGTCGCGAGTTCACATAAATAAATAATAATTATTATTTTTAACAATGTGTATTATTATTGTGGTATACGCGTCTCAAAACAATGCAAAGATAAATCCAACGTAAAACACCAAAATAATAAATTATTCGACGTATTTATTTTCGTATATCACGCCGAATTCGTTCGGAATAACGAGGGCTTTACACGCGGTTGGGACGGTTCCAGTTTTCGATTTATCGAATTAAAAAAAAAAACAACCAACAGAAAAATCCTTCTGATTATAGTCGTAGGGCGACGATGACATCATCCAGTTAATTGCGTATAGACCACTTCTTTGTGTACGCATTAATATATTACACATTATATATACACTGCGAGCGACTTCACATTTTTTTGGACACGATATAACCGTCGACGATCACACAATGATAGTAATAATATTATTGTCGCCAGCTCTCTTCGAGTATACTGCTATTACAATAAATTTCCGCGATGTTGTACCTTTTATAGTAATAGTGTAATAACAATTCAAAGGTTAAAAATATTAAAATTATTGTTTTCTAACTTTTTATTTTAACCAACTAGTTAATTTTCTAGCGAAGTAAGCTAGACAATTAACTCAATAACTAGATTAATATTCGTCAGTCTAATAACTTAGATTTTTTTTCTGTTGGCTTAAAATCATGTCTATTCAAATCTTAACTTGACTTAACCGTTGTTAAAATAAAAAAAAATTGACAATGACAATGATTTTAAATAAAAATAAATATTTCTTAATGATTATTTGGTAGACACAAATAGATTATAGGTAATTGCCTAAATAACTACAGTTCAATAATATAAGGATTAGTAGGATGCACTTTTAACAAAGTAATTAGTATTTAGAGAATGTTGAAAGATGCACAACCACAATAATTCAGGCCGTAATTAAAAAATTAATAAGCAATAAACAAAAAATAATCAACTTTTTTTTAACCAAGTTAGGTTGATATTTCCCACCTGTAGATTAAGTATGATTATCTTTAATGATTTAGAGTATTATTCGGTAATTATTAACTTATTACTTAACGACGTTCCAAATAATGACTTAAATCAACTAACACTATCATTCTTTTCATTAACTTGTCCACGTTAAAGAATATAATATATATTATTCATACTCTGAAAACGTCCTTGTTGTCTATATAATACCAAATTGTACCTATATATATATTATAGTACTATATTTTACTGGATTATGCGGTTGTGTTAAAATATAATAATTTATCTTTATTGAGTTTGCGTGTGAAGGGTGAACCCTGGATTTCCGCATTTATGATATTATTGTTGACAAATATGTCTCTGGAATTGTTATTCATATTTTATATGTCCATCAAAAGTAGAAAGTTAATATGTAAAAAAAAAACTATTGAGTCGGTTAAGCTATTGTTATTAGATCGTTAATGGTAGGAAAATATATATCCAGGAAAATAAGTCCCCGGGGAAAAAAATATCTAGAAGTCTCTGGGAATAATCGGGTGGTAAAAAATGTTATAGATTATTTTTAGCTTTGCGTAGGATACAAAATATTAATACCTATATGGATAATAGAAAATTTAATTAAGTAAGTACCTACACTTACAGCTATTAAGTTATAGAGAATTACATTGTATTAAACATATTAATTTCAATACACGAATAATTAATATAATTATATGTTGGTACAAAATATCCATCTTAATCACTTTATATTTTTAGCTATAGTTTTCGAAAATTCTATAAATTCAATTTTGTAATATTTCTCAAAACGTGAGCTTATATTTTAATCTTGATTACATTGTCATTGTTTTTCATTTTTTTTCATTCCTGGCTTATATGGTTAGTTCTGATACTAATTTTCCATAGCCTAACTATATAATATAACATTTTAGTGATAAATTAGTTTCAAATTGTTTGTATTAAGTATACACAGAATGATTATTCATATTTATGTATTAAAGTTTAAATGTTTCAAATTTTAAAATTGTTTGGACTTTTTCCTCTAATACTTTATTTGCGGGTATTTTTTTTCCAGTTCTTTTTTCTTGGACTTTTCCTCGTGACTCTTTTCTGTTTACCACCCATCCCATCAGCAAAGTACCGTTATGATTTGTTTATTTTTTATACTTGGTATAGTGGCAAAAAATCGATTATAAATCGTTACGTTTATCTTCGTTTAGATTTGTAAATAAATATGCATGTTATGACAATTTATGGTCTGGCGTATATATTGTAGTCGAAGCGTACACTTACTCAGTTGGTTGGTGGAGCACCGAAAGAACATTGTCAAACTATCAAAATATCAAATCGACAATGTACTATGTAGTCTATACCTAGGTAAAGCTTTTTAACATTTTTTATATTAAATATTGACATTGTGGCCATTAGAAGGTACACTTATTATTTTTATATGTATACTTAGTTATGTTAAATTTATAGGGTATAAGACAATTTTTTTTTGATTGTCAACAAATACCCATAATATTATACCTATTTATATAATTATATATTATATATCATATATTATAATAAATTTATAATGTATACCAAACGCGGTAACGTCTTATACATAAACACCACTGTCGACGAAACTGTTGTATGCGCGAGTCCTACGCGATTCGATCGCGTCCGTCTGAAATTTTAAAACGTCGCGATTAATCACTATAACATTCAAACTTAAGAGTTTATATACGAACTTAAATAATATTATATTATATTCACACGCATGTTTGGCAGTGGCCATGAGCCCATATGGGTTTCGTACGACGTTATAGATTATCGCGGGCTGTAAAAAATCGAATCGCGTCAACTCGTGGTGTGGTGCGTGGCACAACAATAACGTAGGCAGAGCAATGATGATAATATTTATTGCAGCGGTCAGTTCGACGTCCTCGGTTTAAATACCTTTTATAGTATAGGTAAGCATAATAATAATAATAATAATATTATCATTACACTGCCGGGTGAACAGTTTGTAGTGATGAGGTGCCGGTTTTTTCCCATACATACCTACATATTATAATAATAATAATATACATTTCAATCAGTAAGCGAAAAAAAAATTACAAATTTTAATACAATAATAATAATAGTAATAAAATATAACATAAAAAAAAAAAAACAGTTTAACGGTCGAATTAAATCTGGGTTGCTGCGACGGTCAGTGTGCACATGGGCTTGCACATCGTTTCCACGCGACGATGAGTATCTCCCACGACGGCTATATAGTAGGGATATAATATATTAATATTATATTAATAGGTATTTTATACAGTGCCGAGATTCCGCTAAAAAATTACTATAGACCAGTGTCGTGTAGGCCCCCAGGATATTTAAATTACCATTCGCTCGTTCACCTATATTATTATTATGCACATACGGACGTACCGAAATACATATTAAGGTTTTTGTCGCAAATAATAAATAGCTCTAGATACCCGTTGCTAAAAAATTCTAAGGTTTATCTACATTAATAAAAAAAATTATTATCTGAATTCCTCGGGTTCAGGATTTAAAGCACCTTAAGTTCATAAATATAGGTACAAGCGTTTAAAAAATAATATGAGAACTTCATTAAAAAAAACCTAAAATAAGCACATAAAATACTTAGAAATAACCAAAATAAAGCACTTAAAATTAATTTTTTTAAATTGTAGTAACTATACATGACATAAATTTACTAGCAAACAGCTAGATTTGGGGCAAGCCAAAAAAATACCTAAGCAAATGGTTGAAGTCCTGAATCCTGATTATTATATTGAATCGGGAAGTATATAATATGACCAAATTCCTATATAACGTGCGTATGATTAGGTAGGTCGAGTTTATTATAAATATAATTATATTACGGGCAGTTATAGACGGCAGATCGCCGTTTTCGATTCTCTTAAATGTAAAAACGACTATTTTATAGGTATGTAGGTAATAAAATAAGAATCAAAAACGTGTAAAAGTCGGTGAAATAGACTCGTGTTTTAGGCGTAACATTTTAGGTATTTATTAGAATAAAAATATTATTTTTATATAATAATAAATAATAATAATAATAATACGACCGAAATCGAACGTCGAACGGGCGACGAGAAGGATGGAAACTTCAGAGGAAGTCGATCAGCCGCCGCGCGTGTTGTTTTTTCAGAACCATCTCGCCATCTACCGCTGGGAGGTGGCGTCAGTGGCGCGGACTGATGGCTACGTGACGCCATCTGTGGCCGAGTCCGGCGGGCGCGAGTTCGCCGACAGACTTCGCTATGACATTGGTTCGGTCGCAAGCGGTAAATAATAATAAAATATTTTTACATTATTATCATCATAATATAACGTTACGAACAGCTATCGAGTCACGAAAAAGAAGCAACGACCATAATAACGACGAAGGCGGATAATGGATGGGCACGATAATGTCTGCCACGCGTCGCCGCCGTCGTCGTTTCGAGTTTATAATATTATTATTATCGTAACGTCGTGGAAATAATTTGGCAGTTGACACGGTCGGTCTCCGTGCAGGCGCTTTTGACGGCCGTCCGATTTTCGGCGTGATTTGCAGCCGAAAACGACTTGTTCCGGTTGTCGGCGGCGGGCGTAATGTCCGAGACTAATCCGTCGTCGTCGTCGTTCGCTTTCGAGAGTGATTTGAATATTCGTCGGGCGTCGGAAACGCCGTACTAATGACGGTATTTTAACATAATACTGCATCATCTATGTATATGCAGACGACGTGTGTCGCGCGTACACTTCGTCAGTATACGAAGCGTATAAATATTTATGATAATATAGGTATTAGGCATAATATATTATTATTATTACCTACTTATAATAGTACACGCCGCCGTCGCGTTTTCGATACGCGCTGCTCGAAACGGCGTCGCGTCGGCGGCGAGTGCGTTAATTAACACGGAGTAGACCCGGCCGACGACGACGACGCAAATTTTGATTTCCATCATATACAAATAAATAATAATTATTCATACTAAATCAGTTTTAAACATATCTGAAACAAATTTCATAAAATCCTGTAGTGGCGAGATTGGGGAAGGGGACTGGGGAAACAGCCGTACAGCTATTTTCCTTCAAAAATAAGATACCATATTTTACCTCCAATAAGGAATTACGAATATGACAAATATATTTTTAAGGTCATAGGTATTACACTAACAAAAAAAAAATGTTTGCCTTGAATTATTAACAATTATATAAATAAAATTTAAAATATGTAGGTACCTACCTTAATAATTAGGCCTAGTTACGACGTTACGATGTTATCTACTGTTACTCTCCTTTTATAATACAGTACACAACACTACATTACTGGTACGGGCTAAATATTTTAATATTTGGAGTTAATCGACATAGCTTTAGTCCAAAAAAATATTTGGAGGAATTTATTTAATTTTGTGTGAAAATATAACCACCCATGAAAACGTATGTCATCGCATACCGTATGATAATATGGTATCAACGGAAAATCAAATTCATGTTTCGGACCACTTATGTAATATAATAATATTCTGTTCGTGAACTGTTTTAGGCATAGGTGGTTGTGGCGTATTTATGATTTCACTGATTGACCAAAAGTTACCTTCTCTTTACAGAACTGTCATTAGTCGGAGAAACAAAATAGTAAATATTGAGTAAAATATTATTACAAAACTATCGCCACCTACAACATTCTCTATATTGGAAAAAATAAAATATTTTATATAATATCTATGTAATACATTTAAAAGGTACAATAAATACAGGACGATTTTTCCGAAGCAGGTGTCCATATCGACACTTATTCAAATGTTTTATTTTTCAGAGCTTATATTTATTCGTCTGGAGATATTAGAGTTGATGGGTTTAAACATCGAGAAAGTCTCAGTCAAAGTTTCATAATCACGCAAAATACACGATTCGGCACCCAGATTTACGATTTTTGAATAGACAGACTCAGACATCATCGTTTCGTGCTTGCCTTATCGTCGTTCCAGCGTGTGGTTATCGATGAAACATAATATTATATAGGGAACAATATATTGGTAAATCATTATACGACCCGTTAATCCATTTCTGTATTATAATATTATACCTAACTACATCACATCGCCATGTTGAGGTCACGCGTGGTTCAAGGCCGGCGGTACCTCTACTTATAGGTACCAATAATTTTAACACGTATTGTCATTAATTGTTATTGTACACGCGAGTGCACAGAGCGTGTTTGATCGTAGTTTTCTCTCGGAATTTCGATGTCGTATATATTATCATTGTTATGACTTTATGAGCTGCAAGGATAGTAAGACGACCGTACCTGTTTGTAAAAAAAACCGCGAATGATCGTGTGATTTGATTTATGACCATTGATTTTATATGGTGTAAATCCTATAGTCTTTACGTTTATTATTATATTTTTTAGATACGCATTAAAACTATAGCCATATAACATTGCAAGATTTCAAGTGAGGATTAGTGATGAATCCAGCAGGACCTCACCTGTAGGGACTGAAACCAATCCTCAAACGACCATGGTTCAAATAATACACTCAGTCGAAACCGATATTATTAGTTTTAATATCTCTTTGGCTTACCTACAGATGGTATGTACAAAAAAAAATTTTAATTAAGTAATTTTCTCGTTATGGATAATTAATATCGAATTTGAGTGTCCATTTACACGATTCTATATTCCAGGTTATTATTATTTGTTTTTCAAGTCTTAAAAAAAGTAAAAAATACCGGTTAATATACACGATTGCGCAACAACTGAAAAAAAATAAATTCACAATTTCCTCTTTCAATGGTATAGTTAAATATTTTGTATTTAGAAAAAAAAAGATAGGTATCTAATGAAATATCATTGAGTAGGTAATTAGTTGTTGGCATAAATGAATTTTTAAATTTTGTAGTAAAAAGTGTTATTAACTTTACTATTTAGGCTTAAACTTATACCTACATAATATTAAAGCTATATTTTATCGACATATCGTTTTATAAAATGTGTTTACTATATTGTCTACACTTCTACACCATAAGGTAGGTATATTACAATATTATTATTTTAATTTTTATTCAGAACTTTTAGTACTAGACTATTATAGTTTGACAATTTCTTAGTACTTTATTATTTTGATAAATACCAATAATAACACGTAATATTTTTGTAGGAATACAATTTAAAAATAATAATATACGCTGAAGTATCTAAATATTATTAAAAGAAAAACCGTATCGTAAAAAAATTTAAAATTGTTTAAATTTGTTCGATTGCCAATTATTGGCAGTGTATTTTCTGGCATACAAAATGTAAAATTTCTCAATCAAACACGCGCTGGTCAGATATATATATATATAATACTTAATACCGTAAACCTAAATATAGTATGGGATCGGTGGCATATTTTGGGTGACTATTCGGGAGGGATTTAAAGTTTTAGACACCTCACAAATCTGTTAATTAAAATTATTAACTGGTAAATGGCAAAAATGCAAATTAATAGTAATAATGAATAATTTTCATATAATAATAATAGGCTTATAAAATATGTAGGTACTACATATACCATAAAGATTAATTATATTTTCGTTGTTCAGTTGAGGGTGTTTTTGTCATCTAATGACCTAGAGAAATTAATTCGAATAATTCCTGGATATTTCTGAGAAACTGATAACTTATCTTTAAACAATTATACCTCGAAACCATAGACCATAGACTCAGAGGCGTGCTCAAGGGGGGGGGGG